>NC_091297.1:26802344-26807344 GCF_038502225.1 Cherax quadricarinatus
CTCCTGGCCCTGCCTCTTCACTGTTTACTACTGGGTCCTTTCTCTTCCTGCTCCATGAGCTTTATCAAACCTTGTCTTAAAACTGTATGGTTCCTGCCTCCACTACGTCACTTTCTAGGCTATTCCACTTCCTGACAACTCTGACTGAAGAAATACTTCCTAACATCCCTTTGATTCGTCGGAGTCTTCAACTTCCAATTGTGACTCCTTGTTTCTGTGTCCCCTCTCTGGAACATCCTGTCTTTGTCCACTTTGTCAGTTCCTAGCAGTATTTTATATGTCGTTATCATGTCTCCCCTGACCCTCCTGTCCTCGTGTCGTCAGGCCGATTTCCCTTAACCTTTCTTCGTAGGAAAATCCCCTTAGCTCTGGGACTAGTCTTGTTGCAAACCTTTGCATTTTCTCTAATTTCTTGACGTGCTTGACCAGGTGTTGATTCGAAACTGGTGCTAAATACTTCAATATGGGCCTGGCGTATATGGTGAACAGAGTCTTGAACGATTCCTTACTGAGATATCGGAACGCTGTTCTTAGGTTTACCAGACGCCAGTATGCTGCAGCAGTTATCTGGTTGTGCGCCTCAGGAGATGTGCTCGGTATTATACTCGCCCCAAGATCTTTTTTCCTTGAGTGAAGTTTGCAGTCTTTGGCCACCTAGCCCATACTCTGCGGTCTTCTTTGCCCTTCCCCGATCTTCATGACTGCATTTGGCGGGGTTAAATTCAAGGAGTCAGTTGCTGGACCTAGCTTTAGCCTGTCCAGGTTTTTGTATTCCTGCCTGGTCCTCGACCGATTTAATTTTCATTAACTTCACATCTGCAAATAGGGACACTTCTGAGTCTATCCCTTCCGTTGTGTCATTTACATATACCAAAAACAGCACAGGTCCTAGGACTGACCCCTGTGGGACCCCCTTGTCACAGGCGCCCAATCTGACGCCTCGTCACGTTCCATGACTCGTTGTTGCCTCCCTGTCAGATATCCTCTGATACATTGCAGTGCTTTTCCTGTTATGCGTGCCTGATCCTCTAGCTTTTGCATTAACCACTTGTGAGGAACTGTCGAAGACCTTCTTGCAGTCCAAGAAAAGTGTGTGTGTGTGTGTGTGTGTGTGTGTGTGTGTGTGTGTGTGTGTGTGTGTGTGTGTGTACTCGCTTATTTGTACTCGCCTAATTGTGGTTGCAAGGGTCGATATTCGGCTCCTGGCCCTGCCTCTTCACTGAGTGCTACTAGGTCCTCTCTCTCCCTGCTCCATGCGCTTTATCATACCTCATCTTAAAGCTATGTATGGTTCCTGCCTCCACTACCTCACTTGCTAGGCTATTCCACTTCCTGACTACTCTGAAGAAATACTTCCTAACATCCCTTAGACTCATCTGGGTCTTCAACTTCCAATTGTGACCCCTTGTTTCTGTGTCCCCTCTGTGTGTGTTTGTGTGTGTGTGTGTGCACTCACCTATTTGTACTCACCTATTTGTGGTTGCAGGGGTCGAGTCTTAGCTCCTGGCCCCGCCTCTTCACCGGTTGCTGCTGGGCCCTCTCTCCCTCCCCGCTCCATGAGCTTTATCAAACCTCGTCTTAAAACTGTGTATGGTTCCTGCCTCCACTTCGTCATTTTCTAGGCTATTCCACTGCCTGACAACTCTATGGCTGAAGAAATACTTCCTAATATATCTGACTCATTTGTGTCTTCAACTTCCAATTGTGGCCTCTTGTTTCTGTGTCCCCTCCCTGGAACATCCTGTCTTTGTCCACCTTGTCTATTCCACGCAGAATTTTATATGTCGTTATCATGTCTCCCCTGACCCTCCTGTCCTCCAGTGTCGTCAGGCCGATTTCCCTTAATCTTTCTTCATAGGACATTCCCCTTAGCTCTGGAACTAACCTTGTCGCAAACCTTTGTACTTTCTCTAGTTTCTTGACGTGCTTTATCAAGTGCGGGTTCCAAACAGGTGCTGCATACTCCAGTATGGGCCTGACATTGTGTGTACTCACCTAGTTGAGGTTGCGGGGGTCGAGTCCGAGCTCCTGGCCCCGCCTGTGTGTGTGTGTGTGTGTGTGTGTGTGTGTGTGTGTGTGTGTGTGTGTGTGTGTGTACTCGCCTATTTGTACTCACCTATTTGTGGTTGCAGGGGTCGAGTCCTAGCTCTGGCCCCCTCCTCTTCACCAGTTGCTACTGGGCCCTCTCTCTCCCTGCTCCATGAGCTTTATCAAACCTCGTCTTAAAACTGTGTATGGTTCCTGCCTCCACTACGTCACTTTCTAGGCTATTCCACTGCCTGACAACTCTGACTGAAGAAATACTTCCTAATATCTCTGACTCATTTGTGTCTTCAACTTCCAATTGTGGCCTCTTGTTTCTGTGTCCCCTCCCTGGAACATCCTGTCTTTGTCCTGTGTGTGTGTGTGTGTGTGTGTTTTACCTTTTTGTTAATTAAACATTGGAAACAAATGTAATGTTCCGGTCGGTGGGATAGGGGGGAGCTCCACGGAGGGGTACAGTTAGCCCCCTTCCCCCCCAAGGGAAGATACTGCTAGGGAGAGAAACGAGGACGGCAGCAGAATTTCTATACATGGGAGGGTCCCACATGGGAGGGTCCCACATGGGAGGGTCCCACATGGGAGGGTCCCACATGGGAGGGTCCCACATGGGAGGGTCCCACATGGGAGGGTCCCACATGGGAGGGTCCCACATGGGAGGGTCCCACATGGGAGGGTCCCACATGGGAGGGTCCCACATGGGAGGGTCCCACATGGGAGGGTCCCACATTGGAGGGTCCCACATTGGAGGGTCCCACATTGGAGGGTCCCACATTGGAGGGTCCCACATTGGAGGGTCCCACATTGGAGGGTCCCACATTGGAGGGTCCCACATGAGTTACTGTCTAGAGGGAGGGGGGGGGGAATGGCTTAGGAGTCTTGTTTTAAAGCAGCATTCTTGCTAATGTTATTTCGGTGGTTTGGGAAGCTGAGGGAAAACTTGGGGGGGGGGGGGCTGAAGCCCTCAGCCTTCCCCTCATTGGCGCCGCAACTAAAGGGACTCACGAGGGCAGCATCTGGTGATGGGCAGGAACCAGATAATTGGCAGAAGTAGAGAAAAAAGTAATGAAAATGATGCAGGTGTGGATGGAAGAGGAGAAGGAATACATAAATTCACTAAACACTTGTGATATACAATAAATGCTAAATTGTTAAATAATTTGAGAAGAAAATAAGAATTTTGACATACAAAAAAAAAATACTGAAATAACTTGTGGCGGGTAAAATATTCTTCTTTCATATAGTTATACACTCTGTATAACTAAGTATAACTAATTATACTCCCAGTATGACCTCTTAATTTCAGTTATCTCTCATTAATTTCACAGCATTTAAAATATACTCTGGGCTCGAGTGTTCGTAGTCAGGTACAGGAACTAAGTGTTTGTCTTCGACTGAGTCTGTATCGAAATGAAAATGGTCTGTGACAAGGATGAGATATATATACAAAGCATTTTGCAACAGCCAGACTGTGGCGCACATTTCCCGATGCTGAGATAGAGAATATAACAGATACTCTGGTTTAATTCTTCCTGTTGATGTTTCTCTCAAAGCATATGGTGTAAATTGTTAATAAAACAAAAAAAAACCTCAGCAAGTTGAAGAATGAGAGACTTCTGCAATATTTGGGAATCTTTATTGAGGAAACGTTTCGCCAGCCTGTGGCTTCTTCAGTCCAGTAAAGAGAACAAAAGGAGCAGCTTGAGGTAATTAGTCCCTCTCCCTGGAGTTGGCGTGTCCAGTCCATCAATCTCGAGGACATACTGATGGACTGAGCACATAGACTCTAGGCTGAGAGACTGATTACCTCAGATCTCCCGCCATTCTCTGTATTGGATTGAAGAAGCTACTGCCTGGCGAAACGTTTCATCAACAGAGATTCCCAAATACTGTAATAAGTCTCATTTTTAAACTCTCAAAGCCACCCTTACAACTACCCAAAGTATTTGATGTTGGTTGACGCCTGGTTGATCAGGCTTTCATCCATCGTGCAGCCTGGTCATACACCCGGCTGCGGGGGCGTTGACCCCTGGAACACCCTTCAGGTATACTAAGTAGGTAACACTGTTTCACTCTCCTACAACTGTTACAAAACCGAAATGTTGATATCATATATCCTTCCTAAGTAAGTGCCTATCCAACTCGAACTGAATTTCAGTTCTGTCCTGCTTAGATAACGCAAAAAACTTATATTTATACTAATGGAAGCAAGGGGCTAGTAACCCCTTCTCCGAGGCAGGGTCACCCTGCCTCGGTGGGAGACCCCTCATCGTTCACCTTTCATGATAGGTTAAGATTCTCATTGTATCTTCACAGGAAAAATTCCTCGCACACGAGATTGTCATTGTTCTGTGTTTTGCAATGCATTTGTATCCATTCTGTAACATGGATAATAACTGCAGCAGTCTAAATGAAGCCCTACCATTGATGTAGGGTTGCAGTTTAATCGGTCTTATTTTACACATGCAAGACCTAACTCCGCATTAATGACTTGGACGAGGAAATAAAAAGCACACAAGTAAATTGCCTGTTGGAAAAACTACACTGACAAATATTTTCAAAAAGGATTAAAGAACTTCCAGATAAAAAAAAAAAGTTAATTTTGTGGTCATGAAAGTGATTGATGCAGTTCATTGTGGCCCGGGATGAGTCCTGCTCCTCTATAATGAAGTTGTCGCATATAACCTAAGTAATGTAGAACTTTATCATACCAAATGAGAAAAAAACTTCGCAGTCACGAAGAACAGAATTCTAAAGCACGGACACAGTGCCAAAATGCTCAATAATCGTCTCAGTGGAAAGAGGGGGAGCCAGCCAGAGAGCCAGTTGGCTGGATTCCATCTTGAACAGAGCCAGAAGTTTGTTAGTAATGCCCCTTATGCATGAAGGGAGAGTGTTGAAGATTTACTGTCCCTTAACACGTGTTGAGTATTTTGTATTCAGTTTCGTCTTTAAAGTAG
>NC_091297.1:26812344-26827344 GCF_038502225.1 Cherax quadricarinatus
TATATAGGCTCAGAGTGAGGTGCAATACTAGTGGTAGTAGGAGTAGTGACAAAAGTTGTAGTAGTAGTAATACAATGTGGTAGAGCAATTAATTCGTACACGAGTAAAAGGAAATAAAAGCTATTACTTGGGTAACATAAAAATAAGTTGGACAAATATAGACTGGATAGAGGCAGCCTGTTTCAGTGTTCACTCTGTAATGTGCTTTGTGTAGTATAATAGGAGAGACTATGTGATGGCAGGGTTTACTGTTTTCAGGAGGATTCTTGCTAAGACTTCAGAGATGGTGAAGCTGCCGTTGTTTTGTTTAATTGTTTTTGAAACGGCGATCAGTGCTGATTCGAGGCACTTGCGTCTGCGGAAATTAGTTTTTTTGATCACTAATTAGTGATGGCTTGATAAAGCTCCTGGAGAGCGAAACGTTGCCACAATAAAATGTCACATTAGTTGCATTTGTGTCTGAGGGCAATGTGTGGTGGGAATATAATGCAGAGAATTCGTTGTTTGGAAATTATGAGGAGGTGCGGGATTACCGAAACTATTATCCAGAGGGCTGAGGAGGGGTTGTTGAGGTGTTTCGGACAATTAGAGAGGATGGAACAACATAGAATGACTTTGAGAGTGTATAAATTTGTAGTAGAGGGAAGGCTGGGTAGGGGTCGGCTTAGGAAGGTAGGGGCAAAAGTTTTTTTTTTTTTTTTTTTTTTTTTGTGTGTGTGTGTGTGTGTCAGCGTGTCAGCGTGTCAGCGTGTCAGCGGATGGAGACAAATGGTTTTTAGGATTTTACGTGCTGTTGGAGTGTGAGCAAGGTAGCATTTATGAAGGGATTCAGGGAAACCGGCAGGCCGAACTTGTCCTGGAGATGGGAAATACAGCGCCTAGAAAAACATTAGAAAACATTCAGCGAAGAATGACAATATTAATTCATAGCATCAGAAATCTTCTGTATGAAGAGAGATTGAAGTCCCTTAAATTACATCCACTTGTAAGATGAAGAATGAGGGGAGACATGATCGAAGTGTGTAAGTGGAAGATGGGTATTAATAATTATTTATACGTGGAAATAAAAGATGTACATATTTTTTTTGAGTCAAGTAGTGAAAGTAGCGATGAGCAGGCTTGATGTACCGTCGTGGGAGTTGCGACTGTCGCTTACCTAGCTGCTGCCAGGAACACCTGGGGCTTAGATACAGCAATGGTTACTTAGTTAAGATCCCGTGACACCTGTCCGTTATGACTCGTT
Organism: Cherax quadricarinatus; assembly: GCF_038502225.1. Lineage (NCBI taxonomy): Eukaryota > Metazoa > Arthropoda > Malacostraca > Decapoda > Parastacidae > Cherax > Cherax quadricarinatus. Next base: position 26,813,588 of record NC_091297.1, read on the forward strand.
CAGGTGTGTCAATATGGCGGAGGTACGGCAACATCTCTTGTCTAAGAACTTTGGAACTGATAGTGCTCTTGTGAGCCCTGGCCTCACTGACGGCTGGCCTCGGTGAGCGCTGGCTTACCCGTGCTCGACTCAGGAAGTGTGTGCAGGGGTGTGCGTGTGTTCAGGCAAGTGTGTTCAATACAGTTGAAGCACGCGTCTGCAGTGTTCTTCACCAGTCTTTTCTCTCTGCTTCCTTCATCCTCTCCAGTTCCGCCTTCTTCTCTAAACAATGTTGAAAACTCAGCAAATAGTGTTCGCGCGCGCTCGTCCGTCCTGCACACGCTTATCTCTATGTAGTGGCAGGGGTCCAGTCAGCTCCCTGCCCTGTCACGCATGTTGCGTCTCTTGAGTTCCTCTTCCAAGCTCTGTGAATAACTCGCTTTGATTAGTTATTGTTTGTCATGGCAGAAACTATTGATTCTATGAATTTGATATGTGCACACACTCCCTCTCCCCCTTTTTTTTTACACAGTTTTACAGACTAAGAGCTGATAAATTAGACACATGTGCAACTCTTGGGTATCTTTATTGAGGAAATGTTTCGCCACACAGTGGCTTCATCAGTCCATACAAAGGAGAATCTTGAACAGGAGGAGAATGAGGTAATCAGTCCCTCAACCTTGAGTCGATGTAGTCAGTCCATCAATCTTGAATAGAATACGGCATACGTGCGGAGAAGGAGCTTATAAACCGCTGGTAGGAGAGGTGCAGCAGTCATAGGTGGTGTCACATTTGTTCAATGTGGAAGTAGGTCGTGCCCAAGAATTAGGCAAGCGAAGAATTCCAAAGTATTAAGATCCCAAGAAGTTGCAGTGTCTGACAGGTTTGTAGATGAATGGTTCAGAGAACCGACATGTTGATAAATTAGACTGACCACATAGACTCAAGGTTGAGGGACTGATTACCTCATTCTCCTCCTGTTCTTCAAGATTCTCCTTTGTATGGACTGATGAAGCCACTGTGGCGAAACATTTCCTCAATAAAGATACCCAAGAGTTGTACATGTGTCTAATTTATCAACATGTCGGTTCTCTGAACCATTCATGTACAAAGGCCAAGAGCTGTTATCCTACCTCAGCTTATTTCGAAACCCAGCCCTATTTAAGGCATACAATCCCCTCTCCCCCAGGATGCCACCCACACCAGTCGGATATCACCCGAGTACTCAAGTACTCACTGCTAGGTTAACAGGAACAGCAAGTGTAGGAAACATGCCCAACGTTTTCACCCGTGCCGGGAATCGAACCACTGACACTCGGTGGGTCAGTTGAGTGTGCTACACCAACCGAGACTTGGGGGGGAAGGGGGGGTCTCTCTCTCACTATGCACCAGATGCGTGTTATCTCTACATCCTATCTCCTTCCTGGCTGACCTTTAGTCTCCTTTACTCCATAGATCATAGGTGACCCCTCTCCCTCCCATTACCTTTCTCTACCTATATCTTTCCTCCCAAAGGGAATGGAGATTTTCTTCGTACCTCTCTCAATTATTCAGTCCGTCTATTATTATTATTATTATTATTATTATTATTATTATTATTATTATTATTATTATTATTATTATTGCCTCTTCACCCTTTTCCCTTGTTTGTTTTTCTTGCTTGCAAAAGTAAAGAACAGAAAGGCACAACACCGTGACTGGAACAAGACACAAATAACACGAACATGGGAGAGAGGAGCTTACGACGATGTTTCGGTCCTACCTGGACCATTTACAAAGTCACACTGGAGTAAAAAGAACATACTGCGACTGTTCGGGATTTGAACCCGAGTCATCTAAGTAGCCTCCTTGAAAACTAGCTACTCTTTCAATGCCTTAGACCGCTAAGTCGCCAAACATGACGGTCTAGGGCGTCGAGAGTTTAGCTAGCTTCCCGGCAGGCTGCTGGAAAACTGGGGTTCAAATCCTGGCCCGTCACAGAATGTCCTTTGCTTTAAAAATAAGTTGGGGGCAGAAGGTAGAGGGGTCAGTGTCCCTCGCTGCGTCCCTGGCTGCCCATGAATGCTATAAATGAATAGAGATGTTACCATTGAAGGCAATAGTGAAAATGCTTGAGTAATTTTTCATTCGTGAAACTTAGTATATTGCACATCATTAAGGCTGTTTAACATTTTGTACCATATCTTCCTGTAACCAATGTGCAAATTTGAACTCTAAGTCACTGTCTATGAAGAGAGATGTACATTATTATTATTATTATGTTTATGCCGTTACCTGGAGGTTACCTGGAGGTTATTCCGGGGATCAACGCCCCCGCGGCCCGGTCCATGACCAGGCCTCCCGATGGATCAGGGCCTGATCAACTAGGCTGTTACTGCTGGCCGCACGCAGTCCGACGTACGAGCCACAGCCCGGCTGATCCGGCACTGACTTTAGGTATCTGTCCAGCTCTCTTGAAGGCAGCCAGGGGTTTATTGGCAATTCCCCTAATGCTTGATGGGAGGCTGTTGAACAGTTTTGGGCCCCGGACACTTATGGTGTTTTCTCTTAGTGTACCAATGGCGCCCCTACTTTTTACTGGCGGCATTTTGCATCGCCTGCCCAGTCTTTTACTTTCGTAGGGAGTGATTTCTGTGTGCAGATTTGGGACCATTCCTTCCAAGATTTTCCAAGTGTAGATTATGATATATCTCTCCTTCCTGCGTTCCAACGAGTACAAGTCAAGTGCTTCCAAGCGTTCCCAGTAGTTAAGGTGCTTGACAGAACTTATACGTGCAGTAAAGGATCTCTGTACACTCTCTAGATCTGCGATTTCACCTGCTTTGTATGGAGATGTTAATGTACAGCAGTATTCCAGCCTAGAGAGAACAAGTGATTTGAAAAGGATCATCATGGGCTTGGCATCTCTCGTTTTGAAAGTTCTCATTATCCATCCTATCATTTTCTTTGCACGTGCGATCGTGGCACTGTTGTGATCCTTGAAAGTGAGATCCTCAGACATTACTACTCCCAGGTCCCTTACATTATTTTTCCGCTCTATTGTATGGCCGGAGTCAGTAGTATACTCTGTTCTAGTTATTATCTCCTCCAGTTTTCCATAACGGAGTAGTTGGAATTTGTCCTCATTGAACATCATATTGTTTACCGTTGCCCACTGGAAAACTTTGTTTATATCTTCTTGGAGGTTAACAGCGTCCTCAGCAGATGACAGCCTCATGCAGATCCTAGTATCATCCGCAAAGGATGATACGGTGCTGTGGTGTATATCTCTGTCTATGTCTGATATGAGGATAAGGAATAAGATGGGGGCGAGTACTGTGCCTTGTGGAACAGAGCTCTTCACTATGGCAGCCTCCGATTTAACTCTGTTGACCACTACTCTTTGTGTTCGATTTGTTAGGAAGTTGAAGATCCATCTCCCCACTTTCCCAGTTATTCCTTTAGCACGTATTTTATGGGCTATTACACCATGATCGCATTTGTCAAATGCTTTTGCAAAGTCTGCCGTATATGAGGTTATCGTATAGTAATCTATACATGGGAGAGCTTCATAAAATCCTAGCTTGATTAACGTTCTTAGAACACAACTTTGTCCTAATACTTGTAGTCTTCCTACCTGTCCTCGTGGTGGGTATGTAGGGTCTTCCTACCTGTCCTCGTGGTGGGTATGTAGGGTCTTCCTACCTGTCCTCGTGGTGGGTATGTAGGGTCTTCCTACCTGTCTTCGTGGTGGGTATGTAGGGTCTTCCTACCTGTCCTCGTGGTGGGTATGTAGGGTCTTCCTACCTGTCCTCGTGGTGGGTATGTAGGGTCTTCCTACCTGTCTTCGTGGTGGGTATGTAGGGTCTTCCTACCTGTCCTCGTGGTGGGTATGTAGGGTCTTCCTACCTGTCCTCGTGGTGGGTATGTAGGGTCTTCCTACCTGTCCTCATGTAGTGGGTATGTAGGGTCTTCACGTCTTCATGTGGTGGGTATGTAGGTCAGTTCCTACCCTGGCTTAGCTCGGTTATGTTACACGACTTTTCCCAGCAAATAGTTACCATCTCGTATATTTTTGGTACAAATTGTTCCATGTTGTCCTCGTGTACACTTAAGATTATTGTGGCAGCGGCAGAATGAGGTTTGCTCGCGCACAAGTTCTTGTATATTAAAATATGAGTCTTCGTAGAGCGGCCAGACCGTCACTTCTTACAATTTGTTGCAGCTAATCTTGTTTTCCTCATACGCCTCTATTTCTTGTTTATCTTGCCTGCCTTCCGCTCACAAGTTTAATTTCTCTGTTATCTCTCTTCTCGATGTTTTCAAGATGATAATTGTTTTCATAGCGAAGCGTTGTCGTCATTCTCTACCTATAGTTTTATCCTCATCCACCCCCTTCTTCCCTTGATTTCTTGTCGATGCCTATATCTCCACTTATTTTATATTGAGGGTTGAGTGGTGCACATCTGCCCTTGTGTGTGATGGTGTATCTATTGGGACATCGGCGAAATTTTACAAGTATTTCTAGCTTTTTGACAGTTTACTGTATTTTAAAGTTGATGATGGTTGTTCTAGCACAGTACTGTGTGTTGGTTGGTCAACTGGGCTTGAAGGCTACTTGACACACGAGGGTCGTTAAAGCTGTGCGTCACCTGTTTACCGGTAATCGAAAATAATTAAATAACAAAAAGGCACAATACCGTGACTGGAACGATACACAAATAACCCGCACATAAGAGAGAAGCTTACGACGACGTTTCTGTCCGACTTGGACCATTGACAAAGTTAAAGTGTGACTTTGTCAATGGTCCAAGTCGGACCGAAACGTCGTCGTAAGCTTCTCTTTTATGTGCGGGTTATTTGTGAATCGAAAATAATCCCAAATATGGCCGTATGGATATTAAACAAAGTGTACATTATATATCCCTCAACTTGGACACTGTTCCTCTCGGTGCACATACATCGAAAACGATATACTCGTCATAATTTATACAAACTTTTGCGAGTTTGTCCGTTCTAGTGGTTTATATTATTTTGCTGGGTAGTCTTTAGACATTATCGTACAAATTCGTATTCATATTGTCTTGTGGCGAGCATTAAGTGATCTTACAGGAAGTATAGGCCATACTTCATCATAAATCTCAACACTTACTCCTTCCACTTGATTTATACAACATATAAATGCTCACCTTTTATCCACATGTACGGGCGATCAGTAACAGCCTGACTGATCCGAGACCAGATGGAGACTACGAGGCTAAGGAGCCAGCCTCCACATATCCTCGGTGACGCCCTGCTTCGTGAAATACAAAATAGTTTCTTTTCCTCGTTCGTCTAACTTGTGAAGAGTAAGAGAAGAGGAGAGCTAGTGACTGTGTTCCAAGACTACTACTGTTGACGTAGCAATTCATGGGGAAGAGAATGTGCCCATAACTGACATTTCCCTCAAAAAAAAAAAAAAAATTGGCTTACCGCGGAGTCATTTGGGAAGTTGCTGCGGAAAACCCTCCCTCCCCCCATAAAAAAACTAATACATCCTCCCCCCTCCGCTCTAAACAATCGCTCATATACCATCCCCCACCTCTCCCCTATGATTCCCCCTAGTCTTCCCCTCCCCCAATTTCTTTTTTCCGTGTATCTCCACTCCCAGATTAATTCTCGTGACCTTGCTCTTTACGTCACTTGCCGTCAAGCATAAACATGAAAATTACCTTCATTAGACTTAATTATTAAGAATGGATAAATTATTCATGACTTGTCATGAAGATCTTTGACGCGCAGGTAAAAACCTTGAACCAAACTAGCACGATTTATCCAACCACCATCACCCCTCCATGGTGTCACTCCCGTCATCACCCCTCCATGGTGTCACTCCCGTCATCACCCCTCCATGGTGTCACTCCCGTCATCACCCTCCATGGTGTCACTCCCGTCATCACCCTCCATGCTGTCACTCCCGTCATCACCCTCCATGCTGTCACTCCCGTCACCACCCTCCATGCTGTCACTCCCGTCATCACCCTCCATGGTGTCACTCCCGTCATCACCCCTCCATGGTGTCACTCCCGTCATCCCCCTCCATGGTGTCACTCCCGTCATCCCCCTCCATGGTGTCACTCCCGTCATCCCCCTCCATGGTGTCACTCCCGTCATCCCCCTCCATGGTGTCACTCCCGTCATCCCCCTCCATGGTGTCACTCCCGTCATCCCCCTCCATGGTGTCACTCCCGTCATCCCCCCTCCATGGTGTCACTCCCGTCCTCCCCCTCCATGGTGTCACTCCCGTCATCCCCCCTCCATGGTGTCACTCCCGTCATCACCCTCCATGGTGTCACTCCCGTCATCCCCCTCCATGGTGTCACTCCCGTCATCCCCCTCCATGGTGTCACTCCCGTCATCCCCCCTCCATGGTGTCACTCCCGTCATCGCCCCTCCATGGTGTCACTCCCGTCATCACCCTCCATGGTGTCACTCCCGTCATCACCCTCCATGGTGTCACTCCCGTCACCACCCTCCATGCTGTCACTCCCGTCATCACCCTCCATGGTGTCACTCCCGTCATCCCCCCTCCATGGTGTCACTCCCGTCATCCCCCTCCATGGTGTCACTCCCGTCATCCCCCCTCCATGGTGTCACTCCCGTCATCCCCCTCCATGGTGTCACTCCCGTCATCCCCCCTCCATGGTGTCACTCCCGTCATCCCCCTCCATGGTGTCACTCCCGTCATCCCCCTCCATGGTGTCACTCCCGTCATCCCCCTCCATGGTGTCACTCCCGTCATCCCCCTCCATGGTGTCACTCCCGTCATCCCCCTCCATGGTGTCACTCCCGTCATCCCCCACCATGGTGTCACTCCCGTCATCCCCCCTCCATGGTGTCACTCCCGTCATCCCCCTCCATGGTGTCACTCCCGTCATCCCCCTCCATGGTGTCACTCCCGTCATCCCCCTCCATGGTGTCACTCCCGTCATCCCCCTCCATGGTGTCACTCCCGTCATCCCCCTCCATGGTGTCACTCCCGTCACTTCCCTTTAACCGAAGATTCAATAAGCTGGTGTTGTTTCCTTGTATTTTTTTTTTATATATTCCGATGATATAAAAACACTTGCGAGCTTTTGTTTTTCCTCAGCTGCTCTTGCCACCCCTCCCTCCCGGCTCCTCCCTCACAAAGAATGATGAGCATTCTGACGATGCGGTAGGTCTGTGCATTCATTGTTATTAAACACGTGAGAATGTGACAACAAATGTGATTTTTTTCACGAATTAGAGACTGATCTCTGCCAACATTGTTGGCGGCATAACCTTGACCTCGTTTAACTTTGAAGCCATTGCTAGCAAGTCTTGCACTCTGCTTCACGAGCCATTGCTAGCAAGTCTTGCACTCTGCTTCACGAGCCATTACTGGCAAGTCTTGCACTCTGCTTCACGAGCCATTACTGGCAAGTCTTGCACTCTGCTTCACGAGCCATTACTGGCAAGTCTTGCACTCTGCTTCACGAGCCATTACTGGCAAGTCTTGCACTCTGCTTCACGAGCCATTACTGGCAAGTCTTGCACTCTGCTTCACGAGCCATTACTGGCAAGTCTTGCACTCTGCTTCACGAGCCATTACTGGCAAGTCTTGCACTCTGCTTCACGAGCCATTACTAGCAAGTCTTGCACTCTGCTTCACGAGCCATTACTAGCAAGTCTTGCACTCTGCTTCACGAGCCATTACTAGCAAGTCTTGCACTCTGCTTCACGAGCCATTACTAGCAAGTCTTGCACTCTGCTTCACGAGCCATTACTAGCAAGTCTTGCACTCTGCTTCACGAGCCATTACCTGGAGGTTACCTGGAGGTTATTCCGGGGATCAACGCCCCCGCGGCCCGGTCCACGACCAGGCCTCCCGATGGATCAGGGCCTGATCAACTAGGCTGTTACTGCTGGCCGCACGCAGTCCGACGTACGAGCCACAGCCCGGCTGATCCGGCACCGACTTTAGGTATCTGTCCAGCTCTCTTGAAGGCAGCCAGGGGTTTATTGGCAATTCCCCTAATGCTTGATGGGAGGCTGTTGAACAGTTTTGGGCCCCGGACACTTATGGTGTTTTCTCTTAGTGTACCAATGGCGCCCCTACTTTTTATTGGCGGCATTTTGCATCGCCTGCCCAGTCTTTTACTTTCGTAGGGAGTGATTTCTGTGTGCAGATTTGGGACCATTCCTTCCAAGATTTTCCAAGTGTAGATTATGATATATCTCTCCCTCCTGCGTTCCAACGAGTACAAGTCAAGTGCTTCCAAGCGTTCCCAGTAGTTAAGGTGCTTGACAGAACTTATACGTGCAGTAAAGGATCTCTGTACACTCTCTAGATCTGCGATTTCACCTGCTTTGTATGGAGATGTTAATGTACAGCAGTATTCCAGCCTAGAGAGAACAAGTGATTTGAAAAGGATCATCATGGGCTTGGCATCTCTCGTTTTGAAAGTTCTCATTATCCATCCTATCATTTTCTTTGCACGTGCGATCGTGGCACTGTTGTGATCCTTGAAAGTGAGATCCTCAGACATTACTACTCCCAGGTCCCTTACATTATTTTTCCGCTCTATTGTATGGCCGGAGTCAGTAGTATACTCTGTTCTAGTTATTATCTCCTCCAGTTTTCCATAACGGAGTAGTTGGAATTTGTCCTCATTGAACATCATATTGTTTACCGTTGCCCACTGGAAAACTTTGTTTATATCTTCTTGGAGGTTAACCGCGTCCTCAGCAGATGACAGCCTCATGCAGATCCTAGTGTCATCCGCAAAGGATGATACGGTGCTGTGGTGTATATCTCTGTTTGTCTGATATAAGGATAAGGAATAAGATGGGGGCGAGTACTGTGCCTTGTGGAACAGAGCTCTTCACTATGGCAGCCTCCGATTTAACTCTGTTGACCACTACTCTTTGTGTTCGATTTGTTAGGAAGTTGAAGATCCATCTCCCCACTTTCCCAGTTATTCCTTTAGCACGTATTTTATGGGCTATTACGCCATGATCGCATTTGTCAAATGCTTTTGCAAAGTCTGTGTATATTACATCTGCATTCTGATTTTCTTCCAGTGCATCCAAGGCCATGTCATAGTGATCCAGTAGTTGTGAGAGGCAGGAGCGACCTGCCCTGAACCCATGTTGCCCTGGATTGTGCAGATTTTGGGAATCCAGGTGATTTGCAATCCTGCTTCTTAGCACTCTTTCAAAGATTTTTATGATGTGGGATGTCAGAGCTATTGGTCTATAGTTCTTAGCTAATGCTTTGCTGCCACCTTTATGGAGTGGGGCTATATCCGTTGTTTTAAGTGACTGTGGAATTTCACCCATGTCCAAGCTGCTCCTCCATAGTGTACTTAGGGCACGCGAGAGGGGTTTCTTGCAGTTCTTAATGAAAACAGAGTTCCACGAGTCTGGGCCCGGGGCTGAGTGCATAGGCATGTTGTCAATGGCTTTTTCGAAATCTATCGGAGTTAGGGTAATGTCGGAAATCTGGCATACGTTTATGGAGTTTTGAGGCTCATTCATGAAGAAATCATTTGGGTCGTCGATCCTCAGACCGATTAGTGGTTCACTAAACACAGAGTCGTACTGGGATTTCAATATTTCACTCATTTCCTTGTTGTCGTCTGTGTAAGTCCCATCCTGTCTGAGTAAGGGCCCGATACTAGATGTGGTATTTGCCTTGTTTTTGGCATATGAAAAGAAATATTTTGAATTTCTTTCAATTTCACTAATAGCTTTAAGCTCCTCCTGCCTCTCCTGGTTCCTGTAAGAGTCATTTAGCTTAAGTTCGATAGTTTCCACTTCCCTGGTCAGCGCCTCCCTTCGTGTATCAGATATTCTAGCACTCCTGAGGAGCTCAGTGACTCTTCGTCGTCTTCTGTAGAGGGAGCGTCTTTTTCTCTCCAGTTTACTCCTGCTCTTCTTCTTTCTTAGGGGAATATGCCTAGAACATGCTTCGGCTACCAGGCAGTTGATCCTTTCAAGGCACTGGTTTGGGTCCATGTCATTTAAGACATCTTCCCAACATGTTTCGTTTAGGACATGGTTTACCTGGTCCCAGTTGATGTTCTTGTTGTTGAAATTGTATTTTGTGAAGACACCTTCACAGGTACATGCATTCTGTTGTTCAGGACCCCTATGCATGTACGTCTGGACTTCGATTAGATTGTGATCGGAATTAGTTGTTTTTGATATTCTTATGTCTCTTATCAGGTCCTCATTATTTGTGAAGATAAGGTCAAGTGTGTTTTCTAGTCTTGTTGGCTCCACTATCTGCTGGCTTAAGGTGTGTTTTTCGCAGAGACTTAGTAGCTCATGTGTGTGTGACCTTTCATCTGCGCTACCTCCGGGGATTGTTTCAGCTATAACATTATTTGCTACATTATTTGCTACATTATTTGCTACATTACTAGCAAGTCTTGCACTCTGCTTCACGAGCCATTACTAGCAAGTCTTGCACTCTGCTTCACGAGCCATTACTAGCAAGTCTTGCACTCTGCTTCACGAGCCATTACTAGCAAGTCTTGCACTCTGCTTCACGAGCCATTACTAGCAAGTCTTGCACTCTGCTTCACGAGCCATTACTAGCAAGTCTTGCACTCTACTTCACGAGCCATTACTAGCATTCTCTTCACTGTCTTTTAAACAGCCGACAAAAATCAAAATAGAGAACTTAATGCTGCAAGCAATACAGTCCGAAAGATTAACGAATTTACCTTGAGTATACCTGAAGGGTGTTAGGTGTTCCGGAGGTCAACGCCCCCGCGGCCCAATTCATGATCGGGCTAAACGGCGGATCATGGCCTGATCAACCAGGCTGTTACTGCCGGACGCATGCAATCCAACGTACGAACCACAACCCGGCTGGTCAGGTACTGTAGGTGTCCGTCCGGGTCTATTGGTAATTATCCTTTTGGATGCTTAGAACCACTCGTTCGTGGATACATTAATATAAAATTTCTCTCTCTCTCTCTCTCTCTCTCTCTCTCTCTCTCTCTCTCTCTCTCTCTCTCTCTCTCTCTCTCTCTCTCTCTCTGTGTGTGTCTGTCTGTGTGTCTGTCTGTCTGTCTGTCTGTCATGCCGAATAGATAAAACTTTCGATTCTGGCTTAAATAGCTACGCATTTCTTGCCGAATAAGGCAAGCGAAAATTTGTATATGCAATAATTTCGCAAAATCCTTCTGAACCTAACTAAAAAAAAATGTATTTCATTATGATTATCATTAAATTATTGTAAACTTGTCTAAAGTATATTTAGTTGGATTAGGCTAAATTAAATTGTGCTTGTTATAAAGTTAGGTAAGTTTTCTAAGGTTCTTTTGGTACAAAATTATTAATTTTTACATTATCATAAATATAAAAAATATATCTTCAAACGTATAAGAGAAAATATTAGTGCAAACTGGGAGTAAACGAAATTAGCTCTTGAGGCACCTACACCACCATATGTCCTCGGATCAAGGTAAAACGCCTAGTTCTGCTGGGTCCTTGATTCTTGTAGGATTGCGTGGTCCAGTAGGATAGCGTCATGTGTGATTTTCGCTCACAGTGAGGCGGGCAACAACGACATGGGTTCGAATCCTTGGCTAGTCGGTGTTGCTGATTCATACCACTCGTTCGTGGTTACACACACACACACACACACACACACACACACATATATATATGTGGGTAATTATTGAGCATTGACAAGTGTTCATTACACTTTATTCATGTATGCGTAGATTATAAATAAAAAAAATTATATAATATATATATATTAATATATAATATATATATATATATATATATATATATATATATATATATATATATTATATATATAAAAAACTGTATTTATAATCTACGAATACATGAATGAAGTGTAATGAACACTTGTCAATGCTCAATAATTACCCACATGGCGAGACACTCGGGAAATTGACTGATCTCTATATTTCGACCTCCTACTCGGATCCTCTTCAGCAGAGACACAAGTAAAATGAGAACATGAATTTATAGGAAAGTTGTACCTCTCACCGTGCAAGGAGAGTAGAGTGTGTCAGGTGAGCGCGTGGGAGGACAGTTGGAGGGAGAGGACAGGTCCTGTAGAAGCTTAAATTTGGGTAGGAAGTTCGTTTGTCCTGTGATTCCTGTTCTTGTGCTGACGTTCTGTATTAAGCTGGGCGTTATGTACTTCTTGTGGGTGAGATAGTATTTTACAAGTATGCTATTACACCCTCTTGCACACGAGAACAAACACTACAACAACGAGTGAAAACAAATAAGGGTCTGTTGCGAACAAAGGAGCGCTGTGCTGCGGAAACTGTTAACACAAAACACAATGTCGCATCACTTAATGAGTGTGTGGTCGTTCATTTGTGCCTGCTGAGATCGACATCTAGTTCTTGAACCCCCGTCTCTTATAACACCAAACATCCGATATGGGATTTTTTCTTTTCAGCTGCTGCAGTGAGTTAGCTTATGTTGCCTCTCTCCCTACATCATCATTCTCATTTGGAAGTTCATTCATGTATATTTCCCTCTCAAATTCTTTCGGTCAATGTGCATTTCATCAATACCTCACGAGTGTCTTAAACTGTCAGACATGGTCTGACAGTTTGACACGGCCAGTTTGAGACTGCTAGACACTAAAGTATTGAAAGATTCATTTTTTCAAGACGGTGTGTAAATACCCATTTGTTACATGAATGAGCTTGTGCTTATGGTGTCCCCATCTTATGCTATCTTTGTTTTAATTTGCAGTTGTTACAGCACTTGCTACTTCCTTGTGGTTCCCAGTATATTGTTCAACCACTGCCTGAAAAAATTCTGGTGCTCTTGCAGCAACTTTTACCCCTTCCTTACATGTGTGATCTCGTTCCCAGTTATGGTGAGGAGACATCTTTATTTTACAATGTACTCTTTGGTGATGGTTACTTCTCTCTCCGGTATCATCCTCGCGGAGGCCGGACACTCATTGTTGTCCTTCTTCCTTGTTGGCAGATTTTTTACCTATGAGATATTTTGTAATATACATCTTCAGAATTGTTTGGTATCTTATTCGCATGTGTTTTTATTTGTGCGTTTTTTCTTTCTCGTTAGTCCGCAAAATACAAAACTGAGACATTAACCTAACCCCCCCATACCCCTCCACTTAATTCTTAATCCATACCCCCTTACCCTTAACCCCTACCCCCTTACCCTTAACCCCTACCCCCTTACCCTTAACCCCTACCCCCTTACCCTTAACCCCTACCCCCTTACCCCTAACCCCTACCCCTTCACTTACCCCTAACCCCTACCCCTTCACTTACCCCTAACCCCTACCCCTTCACTTACCCCTAACCCCTACCCCTTCACTTACCCCTAACCCGTACCCCTTCACTTACCCCTAACCCCTACCCCTTCACTTACCCCTAAACTTCTTGTGCTGTAGATATTTATCTTGATGGCAGCCACTGATCTTTGCTTGCATTTTGCCTCATTTCCTTTCCTACTTGCTCACTCTGTTTCCTCCTCCTCCACTGCCCTCTTCTCCTGGCTTGGGTCATCTATTCACTCCTTTTGTTATTCTCTGTGTGTCTCTCGACTCTTTTCTTGTCTGGATCTTTATCACCTTGTTTTTCTCGCCAGGCTCGGAACCTCTGCAGTTTTTTTGCGTATTGGATTCTGTGCTAGTTACCTCCAGTTCAACCATCCACCCCTCTGTAATGTGCTGACAGAGTCGTGATCAGGGAAGCCAGCCTCCGCTCCTACTGATGGACCAGTACGGGTTTAACGCTGCGTGGAATGCAGTGTAG
>NC_091297.1:26829844-26949844 GCF_038502225.1 Cherax quadricarinatus
TGTGCGTGCTACGTACGTCGTAATACCTACTTTTACGTCATGAAAAGAAGAAAAGTCATCATAGAAGAAAAGTTTTATAAGATTTTGGAATCTGATCCTATACCTGGAGGTTACCTGGAGGTTATTCCGGGGATCAACGCCCCCGCGGCCCGGTCCATGACCAGGCCTCCCGATGGATCAGGGCCTGATCAACTAGGCTGTTACTGCTGGCCGCACGCAGTCCAACGTACGAGCCACAGCCCGGCTGATTCGGCACTGACTTTAGGTATCTGTCCAGCTCTCTTGAAGGCAGTCAGGGGTTTATTGGCAATTCCCCTAATGCTTGATGGGAGGCTGCTGAACAGTCTTGGGCCCCGGACACTTATGGTGTTTTCCCTTAGTGTACCAATGGCGCCCCTACTTTTTACTGGGGGCATTTTGCATCGCCTGCCCAGTCTTTTACTTTCGTAGGGAGTGATTTCTGTGTGCAGATTTGGGACCATTCCTTCCAAGATTTTCCAAGTGTAGATTATGATATATCTCTCCCTCCTGCGTTCCAACGAGTACAAGTCAAGTGCTTCCAAGCGTTCCCAGTAGTTAAGGTGCTTGACAGAACTTATACGTGCAGTAAAGGATCTCTGTACACTCTCTAGATCTGTGATTTCACCTGCTTTGAATGGAGATGTTAATGTACAGCAGTATTCCAGCTTAGAGAGAACAAGTGATTTGAAAAGGATCATCATTGGCTTGGTATCTCTCGTTTTGAAAGTTCTCATTATCCATCCTATCATTTTCTTTGCACGTGCGATCGTGGCACTGTTGTGATCCTTGAAAGTGAGATCCTCAGACATTACTACTCCCAGGTCCCTTACATTATTTTTCCGCTCTATTGTATGGCCGGAGTCAGTAGTATACTCTGTTCTAGTTATTATCTCCTCCAGTTTTCCATAACGTAGTAGTTGGAATTTGTCCTCATTGAACATCATATTGTTTACCGTTGCCCACTGGAAAACTTTGTTTATATCTTGGAAATAAATGGTATCAAATACCGACACAGTGGAAATATAAACACACATGCAGTATAATGTGATCCTTTATTGACAACGTTTCACCCACACAGTGGGCTTTTTCAAGTCACACACAGATCTACCTGGGGTGGAAGGTACGGGAGTATTTATAGTCATGTTCAGAATGTTGAGGTCAGGTGGAGAATGCTGCATCTGATGATCTACCGGGTGGAGTTATAGAGTCTTGGGTAGCTTGGCAGGGGTATTGGACAAGTTGTGAGTAGACCTTCTGCAGTGTTCTATGTTCTTATGTGGGATAGCGATGAAGAAGTTTCTTGGCGAGTGGTTCAGCTATGTTATAGAAGCCGTTGTTCTGGTTGAAATTGTTGGTTATAGAGATAAGCGATGATTCCAGGATTCTTCGGTATTGAGTGTTGTCTTCTGTGGCGATAAGTCTTGAGTTTCTGTAGTTAATTAAATGGTTGTGTGAATTGCGATGTTGTACACAGGCATTCCTTGTATCGTCAGTCCTGCTTGCATATTGGTGTTCTGAAATACGCCTTTGGAGGTCTCTTGATGTTTCGCCCACATATAATTTGTTGCAGTCATTACAAGGGATTATGTATACCCCTGCAGAGGATGGAGGCTTGTCCTGTCTACTACTGGTGATGTCCTTGATGGTCGTGGTTGTGGAGGTAGATACTTGGAATGATGTATTGGAAAAGATGTTGGAAACATGTTTGGCAATGGAGTTGGTGGGAAGGACTATATCTCTTCTCGGCAGTCTTCTCTGCGTGTGTTGAAGATGTTTAATGCCCGCCGTCTGCAGTCTCTGATGAAGTGACGAGGATAGTGGAGTTTAGAAAATACTTGTTCAATTATAGTGCATTCTTCCTCAAGGAACTCATTGCTGCAGATTCTGAGTGCACGCAGGAAGAAGCCTATAATTACACCACGTTTGGTTTTGGTGTCGTGGTGAGAGTAGAAGTGGAGAAGATCGTTTTGGTTGGTGGGTTTTCGATAGACTTTAAAACGAAGTTCGTGGTCAGCTTTGCAGAGCAGAACATCAAGGAAAGGAAGAGTGTTGTCGACTTCTTCTTCAAGTGTGAACTGGATTGAAGGCTCGACCTGGTTGAGCTTGTCTTGGAGAGCTTGAACGTTGAAGCGTTTAGGAGTTATGAGGAGAATGTCGTCAACATAACGGAGCCAGGTGACAGACGAAGGAATAATGGTGGAGAAACGTTCGGTTAGATGTTCCATGTATAGGTTCGCCAGGACCGCACTGAGTGGCGAACCCATGGGTAGTCCAAAAGTCTGCTGAAAGAGGTGATTTTCGAAAGAGAAACACGTAAA
Organism: Cherax quadricarinatus; assembly: GCF_038502225.1. Lineage (NCBI taxonomy): Eukaryota > Metazoa > Arthropoda > Malacostraca > Decapoda > Parastacidae > Cherax > Cherax quadricarinatus. The sequence continues at coordinate 26,832,184 of NC_091297.1, forward strand.
GCCAACACATAGTTCAACAAGGTCGATGAAATCGCTGGCTGGAATGGGAAGATCAAGTGAATCGTAAACTTTCCTGCGGAAAAGATCGATGGCTTGTGTAGTAGGTACTTTGGTGAATAGGGAAGTCACGTCAAGGCTGGAAAGTTTCTTGTTCCTGATGTTGGTGTTGCGAATGCGATTGAGAAGATCACCCGAGTGTTTGAGATGTGCTGGACTGATAGTGCCCAAGAGTTTAGAGAGGTGTTTTGCGAGAATTCCTGAGCTGGTGGGGAGCACTGCCTATTCCCGAGGATATGGGCCTCAGTGGGATACCAGGCTTGTGAGTTTTTGGCAGGCCGTACATTCTGGCAGGTCTGGGGTTGCTTGGGATGGTGTGCAGAAGTTTCTTCCCTTGTTCTGAGCCCCTCAGAATGCGGCGAGTCCTTTGAAGAAAAGTTTTAGTAAGGTTGTCCACTTGGTTAGTTGTGAGAGGTTTGTAGGTATCTGGGTCATTAAGTAGATTGAGCATTTTGTTCCTGTAATCGTCAGTGTTCATGATAACAACACCACCTCCTTTATCAGCGGTGGTGACCCTGATGGTCGTGTCTTCTGCTAAACCTTTGAGTGCATTGATGTAACGTTGAGGTATGACTGGGGAGCTGCGTGTTGAGATGGCTGCTGAGATGATGCCTTGAAGATAGCCTTTTTGGAAGTCGGAGTCATTGTGTCTGTAGTTTTTGGCGATGAAATTGAGGTCTTGTTTTGGTTTCGTAACTCCTGTTGCGAATTTGAGGCCTAAGCTGAGGGCTTCAGTTTCTGTGGTTGACAGTGGACGAGATGAAAGATTTTGAATAATTTCAGGTCTTCCTAAACTTTTCCACTTACTATTATCGCAGAGTGTTTGTAGTTTCCTAGTAAGTCTAATCTTCTGTTGAACATTCGCTGTGGTAACTCTGCTGCGAATGATTTCGGCGGTGCGTCTGTTCATGAACAAGAAACAAGAAACTTTCCAGCCTTGACGTGACTTCCCTATTCACCAAAGTACCTACTACACAAGCCATCGATCTCTTGCGCAGGAAAATTTACGATTCACTTGATCTTCCCATTCCAGCCAGCGATTTCATCGACCTTGTTGAACTATGTGTTGGCTTTACGTGTTTCTCTTTCGAAAATCACCTCTTTCAGCAGACTTTTGGACTACCCCATGGGTTCGCCACTCAGTGCGGTCCTGGCGAACCTATACATGGAACATCTAGAAGCCGAACGTTTCTCCACCATTATTCTTTCGTCTGTCACCTGGCTCCGTTATGTTGACGACATTCTCCTCATAACTCCTAAACGCTTCAACGTTCAAGCTCTCCAAGACAAGCTCAACCAGGTCGAGCCTTCAATCCAGTTCACACTTGAAGAAGAAGTCGACAACACTCTTCCTTTCCTTGATGTTCTGCTCTGCAAAGCTGACCACGAACTTCGTTTTAAAGTCTATCGAAAACCCACCAACCAAAACGATCTTCTCCACTTCTACTCTCACCACGACACCAAAACCAAACGTGGTGTAATTATAGGCTTCTTCCTGCGTGCACTCAGAATCTGCAGCAATGAGTTCCTTGAGGAAGAATGCACTATAATTGAACAAGTATTTTCTAAACTCCACTATCCTCGTCACTTCATCAGAGACTGCAGACGGCGGGCATTAAACATCTTCAACACACCCAGAGAAGAGACTGCCGAGAAGAGATACATAGTCCTCCCCACCAACTCCATTGCCAAACATGTTTCCAACATCTTTTCCAATACATCATTCCAAGTATCTACCTCCACAACCACGACCATCAAGGACATCACCAGTAGTAGACAGGACAAGCCTCCATCCTCTGCAGGGGTATACATAATCCCTTGTAATGACTGCAACAAATTATATGTGGGCGAAACACCAAGAGACCTCCAAACACGTATTTCAGAACACCAATATGCAAGCAGGACTGACGATACAAGGAATGCCTGTGTACAACATCGCAATTCACACAACCATTTAATTAACTACAGAAACTCAAGACTTATCGCCACAGAAGACAACTCAATACCGAAGAATCCTGGAATCATCGCTTATCTCTATAACCAACAATTTCAACCAGAACAACGGCTTCTATAACATAGCTGAACCACTCGCCAAGAAACTTCTTCATCGCTATCCCACATAAGAACATAGAACACTGCAGAAGGTCTACTCACAACTTGTCCAATACCCCTGCCAAGCTACCCAAGACTCTATAACTCCACCCGGTAGATCATCAGATGCAGCATTCTCCACCTGACCTCAACATTCTGAACATGACTATAAATACTCCCGTACCTTCCACCCCAGGTAGATCTGTGTGTGACTTGAAAAAGCACACTGTGGGTGAAACGTTGTCAATAAAGGATCACATTATACTGCATATGTGTTTATATTTCCATTGTTTATATCTTCTTGGAGGTTAACCGCGTCCTCAGCAGATGACAGCCTCATGCAGATCCTAGTATCATCCGCAAAGGATGATACGGTGCTGTGGTGTACATCTCTGTCTATGTCTGATATGAGGATAAGGAATAAGTTCCCAGCAATACAAATGTCCAAAACAAACGAAGGTTTCAATTAGCCTAGAGTTTGGTTATTGAAAGGTCATCAGTGATGCATGTACATGAAACACTGACGAGCTATACATAACTACAGACCCAAACCCACAGTGACACTACCCCCTCCCTTCCCCCTGTCCATCATGCAGCAACTGCAACCGTCGGGTTACCGGAAATGACTAACCCGACTTCCCTGACAGACCTGTGGTGCCCGTAACCACAGCTTTGGCCTCAGTGACCGACGCCGGAGTCAACCCCCCCCTCCCACCAGGCCACTCTTCCCCTCCCTGCAGTAACTGCAGCGGAGGGTTGCTCAGTGACCTACCCTGGCGTGTCCCCTGCAGTAACCGCAGCCACAGCACCACTGCCTAATAAACAACTTTAACATGGCTGTCACAACCCCTATCCCTTCCCTGGGTCTAACTTAAATTACATAGATGAGGTCATTAACCTCTTTCTTCACTGCAGACCCTTGAGAGTACAACCTCAAACTGACACACACACAAGATGGCTCAACTACTGTAGTTGTTTTTCTTGTCTAGTAATATAATGTACATGAAAACTGACACACAGGTGCAAAATCTGGGTATCTTTATTGTAGACGTTTCGCCATCCAGTGGCTATCATTACAGATTCTAGGACATAATTGGAAGACAGTAGAACTATATACAAAAGATGAGGTAATCAGTCCCTCAGCCTTGGAGTTGTGAAGATTCTGGAGCATAGACGAGGAGAATGGCGCTTATATACTAATATACTCTACTGTCTTCAAACTGTCCTAGAATCTCTATTGATAAAGCCACTGGATGGCGAAACGTCTACAATAAAAATACCCAGATGTTGCACATGTCTGTTTTCATCTTGTCGGTATTGTATACCATTCTGGTACATATTATATTTTATTTCGTGTAGTTGCTCCCTAGTGTAGACTACTACACTAGTGGGTTGGTAGGTAAGACACATAGGCAACAGTTAGGCAGTTTTATTCCGAAACGTTTCGCCTACACAGTAGGCTTCTTCAGTCGAGTACAGAAAGTAGGCAGGAGCAGTAGAGATGTGAAGACGATGTAATCAGTCCATCACCCTTGAAGTCTTGCAAGACAGGTATACAATACCGACAAGATGAAAGTTAAGACACTTGTGCAACATCTGGTTATCTTTATTGTAGACGTTTCGCCATCCAGTGGCTTTATCAATACAAATTCTTGGACATAATTAGAAAACAGAAGAACTATATACAAAAGATGAGGTAATCAGTCCCTCAGCCTTGGAGGTGGTGTTTACAACACAGTGGTTGTAAAGATTCTGAAGCACAGGTAAGGAGACTGGCGCTTATATAGGCGTCAGTGAAGAGAGACGTGTAGCAGACGAGGGCATAGTCACTGGTAGGCGGGATTCCCCAGTGGAAGTAGGTCTTTCCCAAATTGATGGGCTAGTTGTAGAAGTCGTGAAGGTCATGTAGATGTCCTCTTGCACAACTTGTCAGGCACTTCAACATCATGGTATCTTGATTCAGAGGACATCTACATGACCTTCTTCACGACTTCTACAATTAGTCCATCTCTTTGGGAAGGACCTACTTCCACTGGGGAATCCCGCCTACCAGTGACTATGCCCTCGTCTGCTGCCCGTCCCTATCCACTGACTCCTATATAAACCGCCAGTCTTCTTGTCTTTGCTCCAGATTCTCCTCCACCACGATGCTGTGAACACTAACTCCAAGGCCGAGGGACTGATTACCTCATCTTTTGTATATAGTTCTACTGTCTTCCTATTATGTCCTAGAATCTGTATTGATAAAGCCACTGGATGGCGAAACGTCTACTACAATAAAGATATCCAGATGTTGCACATGTGTCTTAACTTTCATATTGTCGGTATTTTATACCTTTCTTGCACATAGTCTCTCCTGTTATACTACACAAAGCACATTACAGAGAGTGAACACTGAAACAAGCTGCCTCTTTCCAATCTATATTTGTCCGACCTATTTTTGTTACACAAGTAATAGCTTTTATATCCTTTTACTCTTGTACGAATCAATTGCTCTATCATATTGTATTACTTTTGTCATATTTGTCCGACCTATTTTTGTTACACAAGTAATAGCTTTTATATCCTTTTACTCTTGTACGAATCAATTGCTCTATCATATTGTATTACTTTTGTCACTACTACTACTACTACTACTACTACCACTAGTGAACATCGAAATGTTACCTCACTAGTATTGCACCACACTCTTGAGCCTTTATATACCCTCTGTGTCCATGTATTGTTTGTAATGGCTTGATAAAGCTCCTGGAGAGCGAAACGTTGCCACAATAAATGTCACATTAGGTGCACTTGTGTCCTTTTACTTTACATACTTCTAACATTAGAAGGTTCCAGGACCGAAACGTTTTCTAATAAATGTCAGTGTTTGCCAACTTGTCGGTATTTATTACCAAGGTTTATACCAAGCCACTGTGTGGCAAAACGTTTCCTCAATAAAGATACCCAAGAGTTGCACATGTCTAATTTATCAATATAATTGTAGTTGTGCAAGACAGGTATACAATACCGACAAGATGAAAGTTAAGACACTTGTGCAACATCTGGTTATCTTTATTGTAGACGTTTCGCCATCCAGTGGCTTTATCAATACAGATTCTTGGACATAATTAGAAAACAGAAGAACTATATACAGAAGATGAGGTAATCAGTCCCTCAGCCTTGGAGGTGGTGTTTACAGCACCATGGTTGTCGAGATTCTGAAGCACAGGTACGAACGAACGAACAAGTTCAGGTAAGATCCCAATGGGATGAGCGGGGAAGACGGGACAGGCGAAGAATAGCGCTGGAGAGGAGTGTTCTTAGTTGTAGAAATAGAACCAGGGCTTAACCCAGCACCCAAGTCGATCGTGGGACAGACACTGAGAACGCACATAGCAGGCTCTTCTGTTGGGACTCCGGTGGGTGAGTGGGGAAGTGTGGACAGACGACGAATAGTCGGTGAGAGGAAGGTCTTGAGTTCTAGATGAAAGAGCCAGGGCTAAACCCAGCTGCGTAGCACTGCGAGGCAGTGTAGAGAGGGCATGTTGAGGGCATAGAGGAGAGAGCAAACTGCAGACAGTGCTCGCTGGCTGATATGCTTCAGGCTGAGGTGAAGAGCTGGTTTGGACGTCAGGTGTCGGGAGGCTCACGTTGTGTGTTGCGGAAGTGTGTTGTGTGTTTGGCTACACTTCGCTGGTGATGGAGCCACTCTTGAGTCTTTTGAAGTCTCTCTTGGACATGTGGAATAGTTGCATTCTGAGGTTGGAGCAGTTCAGATTCGTCACGAGGTAAGATAGTGCATTTTCAAAAGGAATTTGGTGAGGTTTGGTGCAGGTGTACTTAACAGCTCCCTCTTTCATTAAGTGGAGCATATCAGCTGCGCTCAATTCGGTTGGGAGGTTGGGGGTGGTGTAGAAGGTTAGAGACCCATTAAAGGCTTGGCTTAGGTAACGGTTGCCTGTGGTTTCTTCGATTACTTCTTAGACTACTACTTCGTCGTCGTCAGAGGGTTGTTCATAATGTTCTGGTTCTATTTCGTCTTCTGTGACTGTGTTGAGAGGAGGCAGGGAGTGTTGGTTGGTTGTGGTCTGTTGGGCTGGTTGTGGGTGGTGAAAGGTGGCAGTAGACGGTGGTGTTGGTTCTGGAGTAGTCTTGGTCAGAGATACGAGTAGGACCAGGGGCTGAGGTGAAGTTAACAATGTCTGGGATTAGCTTGAGGAGGTCTTGTGATGGTGGTGAGTCTGGAAAGTTGAAGTTTGGCATGTTGTTTAGGCGAAACAGTTCATTGATTGTTGTGTTGAATGAGCCAGGGTTTGCAGCATTAGTGAGGTGTGCATACCCCTAGTACTTATAAGTTCAATGATGTACTACCTTAGGGGCAGGCAGGCCTGTGTCAGCTTTCAGGGACACTACTCTTCCTTTAAACCCTCGAAAACGGTACGCCACAAGGAGGTGTGCTCAGTCCTACCCTGTTTAACATCCTTATGCAGGAACTTGTGAGCCTTCCCTTTCATAGTGGTACACAGCTCCTCAGCTATGCTGATGATCTTGCACTAGTAGTGAATGGGAAAGGCAATTTAGAACGACAGGCTCAGAGAGCTTTGGACCTAATTACGCAGTCTTGCAAGGAACTAGGCCTCAAGATCTCGGCCGAGAAATCTCTTGCAATGATGTTCAAGGGACCAGATCCTATGAATAGATTACGTATTCAGGATATAGAACTTGAGTGGACAGGCTCCTACCTGTACTTGGGAAACTACATTGATAAAAAGCTGACCATTCAGAAACAGGCCAAGTATGTCAGGTCACGTGCTCTACTCACTCAACGCCATGAGAGCCATGACGAGGCACCGTGCAGGGGCAAGCAAAGATGTACTTCGCTTGTACTATATACAAGCTATTCGCTCGCTCATTGACTATGGTGCACCGGCTTTAGCTCATCTCTTCCCGCAGAGCAGGCAAAGGGTGGAGGTCGTACAAAACCAGGCGATAAGAACTATGCTTGGTGCCCCCATCTGGACCAACACAGTATGTCTCAGATCTGAGGCCCGGCTTTCTTCCTTGGCTGACAGAGTAAGATACATAAACGCCTGCAAAGTGGCCACGATTCTGCACCAGCAGCAAGGTACCCCACTAAGGAGACGGATATTAACAACCATGTCACAAGATCCCACACTCTTCACGGACTACTCCTGGATTCGTTCGTTTTGTGCTGCTGGGCGGAAGCTGCTGCCTGTACAGCTGCTCTGTGAGAAGAGTTGTGACCTTCCTGTTGCTGGGTACCATCCACCACCTCCCTGGTGCCCAGATCCAGCTGATGTTTTCATCATGCAGCTACCCATCTCTAAGTGTCTCTGCAGTCAAGACACCCTCAGCAATCATGCTGAGACAAGCATGGCACTGGCAGAGGGAGGCACATGTGCAGTGTATTTCACAGATGGTTCTGTCGACCCTGACAGGAAGAGAGCAGCAGCTGGACTGTACCACAATGGTCACACACAAGGCTGGCGACTCCCTGACCACTGCACGATCCTTCAAGCTGAGCTGGTGGCGATTCAGCATTGAACAAATGTTACACGACCTATGACTGCTTCACCTCTCCTGCCAACGGTTTATAAGCTCCTTCTCAGCACGTATGCCGTATTCTATTCAAGATTGATGGACTGACCACATCGACTCAAGGTTGAGGGACTGATTACCTCATTCTCCTCCTGTTCAAGATTCTCCTTTGTATGGACTGATGAAGCCACTGTGTGGCGAAACGTTTCCTCAATAAAGATACCCAAGAGTTGCACATGTGTCTAATTTATCTGAATTGATCTTGTTGAGGAGGGCCTGGATATTGAGACGTCTCGGATAGAAAATCTGTTGAGAATTTTTGGCCTTACCTGCCGTGTTTATTATAACTATATATAATGAACACTTAGCTGATAAATGACAGCAAATCGTCTACACAGCCGCCCCTGCAGACGAGGTCTAGAAGCTGTCGAAACCATCACAACAGTGGGCTGTCAAGAGATACAATTTGTAAGTATAAATTACCCCTAGGGGGTGTTATGTCAGCATATTTCATTCGATGATGGCTGACGAAATACTTACTTGTTTGGACTCAAAAGTCCACACCTTACTGCCGATTATAGGTTGATTACAAACTCCTTGTGACTCAAGAATTGCGCAATCCCCCGATCTACAAGAAATTCGTAACATACCTTGCTCTTTGTAATGTGAGCTATGGTGTTCTCAACACCTTCGACAGATATCGGTGACTTGATAGAAGCTGAAGTGTCCTCGGATGTCCACGTCTTCCATAGTCTAGGAAACGCACACTGGTACACTATGTTCCACAAGATTTGTCTTTATTGTTCACAATGTATCACAAGAGAAGCTGGTCACACTTCTCCTATGTTTATCATGTTTTGTGAGACACTTTGTCCACACTAACGCACAGATCAGTGTTCTTTGTTGGTTATCCTGGCGTCAGTGTCACTCGTAGTAGAGTCAAAGATAGTCTGCCAGACGCCACAGCGCTCCATGCAGTCACTGCCCCCAGCACAAAAAAAACGCTGACCTAGTACCTTGCATCCTTGTCACCTCCTCGATGAAGCAAAGCAGAATGTTTGTTTCTTGCTGTCTTAATCATAGACAACAATGTACACTAGTTTTACTATGGTAATAAAGTGGGAGCAGGATTTTCCTTAATTGTCCTGCTAAGTAAGAGATGTACTGTCTTATAAAAATACACGTTGCAACACCGCTGCAAGGAGCAGAGGTCATTTGATTACGTGGCATAGCATCTGTGATCAATTACTCACTCTAGCAGTAAACAAGACGCTCGCCCCTTCTGAGTGGCCCCTCAGGGCTGAAAGGGCTGAAGGGGGCTGATACCCCCCTCCTGGAGAAAATTTCTCCACAGATGGACTGACCACATCGACTCAAGGTTGAGGGACTGATTACCTCATTCTCCTCCTGTTCTTCAAGATTCTCCTTTGTATGGACTGATGAAGCCACTGTGTGGCGAAACGTTTCCTCAATAAAGATACCCAAGAGTTGCACATGTGTCTAATTTATCTGAATTGATCTTGTTGAGGAGGGCCTGGATATTGAGACGTCTCGGATAGAAAACCAATATATCATCAACGTATCTTAGCCAGGTAACGGTGTTGGGAATGAGGGTGCTGAATTTCTGTCTCCAGGTTTTCCATGAAGAGGTTGGCAAGCACAGCACTGAGCGGGCTGCCCATTGCCATCCCAAAGCATTGTTTGTAACAGTTGTCTTGATACTTGAAGTTGAAATTAACACAAAGTTCCACTAGATTGATGAAATCTAGAAGAGGTAAAGGGAGGTCGTGGTTTTCAGTGAGCCTCTGTCTCAGAATGTTGATTGCAGCATCAGTAGGAACGTTGGTAAAGAGGGCTGTGACATCGAAGGAAGCTATGGTTTTGTTTTTGACATTCAGGTTGGAAATTCGGGAGAGAAGGTCACCTGAGTGTTTGAGGTGGGCTTGACTGATGGTGCCCAGAAGCGCTGAAAGGTATTTGGCAAGGTGGCCGGCTAGTCTGTGTGGTGCACTCCCTATGCCCGAAGTGACAGGCCGTAGTGGGATGCCGGGTTTGTGTGTCTTAGGAAGGCCATACAGGCATGCTGGTTTCGGTTGATCGAAACCAGCTTACGTGTCTTTCTAAACCAACATCATACAGTATAGCACCTTGGATGGAGCAGCGTCAGGAAGAGCGGAGAGGGACTGGCTGGGTGGAGATGATTGTTGTGTAGCTTGAAGGAGTTTGGTGGTATCTGAATTTTTGCAATGGCGGCGTATGTTGGCGATTTAGGGTTGTTGTTCTTGGTTTCTTCAATGATTTTCTTAGACAGGACTTCTTTACGTAGAGGGCATTTTGCTGCAAGGGTGTGGTGAGTACCCTTGCAGTTGAGGCAGGTATGAGAGGTAGTGGTAGTAGAACATTCCATGAAGTCATGGCCGTCTTTACCGCAGTTTGTGCAGTACTTCTTCCCTTTCAGAGGAGTCAAGAGTTGAGTGGTGATAGGAGCAGCAGGTCCAGCATGGCGAGATGTGGGCGAAACGTTCGGGTTCTATGTGACTTGGATGGATATGATAGTAGGAGATAGCTAGGCCATGAGACAGTGCTCTAGTAGCCATATCGATGTTGGAGAAGGTTAACTTGATCATTGTAGAGGCGTTGGGGATTTTGGCGATATGTTCAATCGACGCCCAGGTATTTTGTTCCTCGATAGAGGTCTTGAGATCCTCAGTCGATAAAGAAGTGACGAGTTTGTCCAACCGTTTGACAAAAACGGAACGTTTCGCCAGCAAAAAAGGTGAAGGTGAGATGGTGAACTGTCGGTCTCTGAGGGTTTTTATAGAGGTGTCGGCGATCAGCTTTGAGGCTTCATAATCGTCAGTACAGACGACGATGAATGAGTCTTTCGTAGAGTGGATGGCTGTAAATTTAACCTGTAGGCAAGTCTTTACAGCGGCAGCAAGGGCAAGTTTAGTAGTCATTTATTACTCCACTGTTGAGTTTGATCCTTACACGGTTTGCAAGCATCATGAAGGAGTAAGTCAGGCGCTGGTACGATGATTATAGGTTCCCCTCCCCGACAGGGATCGAAGGAACACTTCTTGAGGTGAGGAGCGACTCGTCAAAGGTAAGGTATATCTAACCATAACACACATCAGTATTAGTCTCTACTTGTAGATCAATGGTTCAGAGAACCGACACGTTGATAAATTAGATACATGTGCAACTCTTGGGTATCTTGGGTATCAATAAAGATACCCAAGAGTTGCATATGTGTCTAATTTATCATCAATTAGTCTCTACCAAATTCCCACTTCAACGATCTTTTATAACTTTTCCCTTGGCTATAGTTGATCACACAAGTGGCCTTTTAATCTTTTTGAATTTCCCGTAGCAATCCAGTGATGTCAACGGCATTTAATGTGTGAAGACCCTATTTACGCACCAAATCTTTAAGAATAAATTTTCATTTTCTTTTTTTTTTTTTTTTAAGTCTAGCACACAGGTTCAGCTGGTGTTGATCATCAGTGAAGACAACCATCATTGCCAGGCCACGCCTGGCTATTCTGACATTCAAATACTAACATATTATACCCTTCATCTTGGTTTGGATAATACCTAACACGTCTGTCCTGTAGACCTACAACTGTTTATCTTCAGTTAAGGCAGATAAAGCTTAGTCGATTCAGTTTTCGGTGAAATATAGCAGCATGAAACAGTCTAAATGGAGATATACAAACTTAACTAATGGGCAGTCTGTTTGGGGATAGAAGAGGAACAAAATAAATGGAGAGGGGGGGTTTCTCACACACATCTTATAAATTATAGAAGAGGGTTTGTTTCACTTCCACACTGCTGTTCACTGTCACGTGCTGTAATTTTCAGACCACACGAAGCTCTTCACCTCATTACATGACCCAAACTTCCTTGCTTTCTCCACATATCTCTCTCTGCTCGACAATGGGTTAGGTTTCACTGAAACGTTCCAAATTTCCTCTCAAAATATGTTAATTGTGAAATGTAACTTGTTCTTCAGAAAATATGTGACATTAAAAAAAATAGCGTCAACGTGTTCGCTGAGCTGAAGATAAATACTCAGAGGAAGATTACTCTCTCTCAAACCTTCTAAACAATTTACTAGGGTAGTACATAAACACCATTGTCAACTAAATACAGTAGCTCACTACACTCTCTGTTCTAGATCTGAAAACCGAGCTCTGTCGCCTTGGTAAAAATATTCGTAAAAGTTCTAATACAACTTGATAGTCTTGTGGAACTGGAGGACAAACCTTAACCATGTCAAGTGACCTCGTAGTCTATACTGCTAAACGGGGAAAAGCTGCAGGAACCAACGTACACAGTTCAACACAACCTAATCACTGAAAGCTGGTAACCAAGGCTAGAAATGAAAAGTATTGCGGTCATGACTTGGAGATAAAAAAAAATCGCTTATGACTAGTGCTGGAGGTGGTACTCTTAAAACTATAACTCAAGGAACCAAAAACATGCATCATGCTAGATGGACGGTCCAAAAGCTAATGTTCTCACCACGCATGTCTCGCTTTCTAAACTACCCTCGAACCATATATTTAATCTTATCCTGTAGTAATTCACTCTCCCTTGCACTCCAGCTCAGAGTTAATGATCATTCGGGTCCCCGTCCACTTTAGCAGCTTAAAAAGGTAATTAAAAACATAATTAGCTGATAACTGGAAACGTACACCAAGACGGTCTTTATGGCCGAGAGCGGAGGTCACTCTTAAGCTATCATGGGTCGTCAAGAATTATAATTATTTTTTAGTTGGGAAGAGAGAGAGAGAGAGAGAGAGAGAGAGAGAGAGAGAGAGAGAGAGAGAGAGAGAGAGAGAGAGAGGGGGGGAGGGACAGAGGGGGTGAACAGGAAGAGAGGGGGAAGGGAAGGAACAGCTGAGAAGAGGAAAGGAGAGGAAGGACAGAAAGGATGAGAACATTGAGCAAGTATATTGTGAAGACTGAGTGCAGGCCTTACCTGGAGGACATTTCGGGGATCAACGCCCCCGCGGCCCCGTCCATGACCAGGCCGCCTGGTGGATCAGGGCCTGATCAACGAGGCTGTTACTGCTGGCCGCACGTAGTCCAACGTACGAACCACATCCCGACTGATTCGGCACTGACTTTAGGTATCTGTCCAGCTCCCTCTTCCTATTGGTAATTTCCCCTTATGGCTGGTGGGAGGCTGTTGAACAATCTTGGTCCCCGGACCTACTTTTCACTGGGGATATGTTGCATCGCCTGCCAAGTCTTTTGTTTTCGTAGGGAGTGATTTGTGTGTGCAGATTAGGGACCAATCCCTCCAGGATCTTCCAGGTGTAGATTATGATGTCTCTCTCGCCTGCCCTCCAGCGAGTACAAGTAAAGTGCTATCAGGCTTTCCCAGTATTTAAGGTGTTCGATGGAACTTATATGTGCAGTAAAGGTTCTCTACATTCTCTAGATCAGCAATTTCACTTGCCTTGAATGGAGATGTTAATGTACAGCAGAACTCCAGCCTAGAGAGAACAAGTGATTTAAAAAGGATCATCATTGGCTTGGCATCTCTTTTCTTGAATGTTCTCATTATCCATCCTATCAGTATCCTCACAGATGTGATAGTGGTAGAGTTGTGATCCTTGAAGGTGAGATCCTCAGTCAAGTCCACTCCCATGTCCTACATATTACTTTTCCGCTCTATTGTGTGATTGGAGTTTGTAGTATACTCAGTTCTAGTTATTATTTCCTCCAGTTTTCAATAACGGAATAGTTGGAATTTGTCTTCATTGAACATCATATTGTTCTCCGTTGCTCATTGGAAAACTTGGTTTATATCTTCTTGGAGATTTGCCGTGTCCTCAATAGATGACTCTCGTGCAGATCCTAGTATCGTCTGCAGAGGATACGGTACTATGATTTACATCTATCTGATATGAGGAACAGGATAGGGGCGAGTACTGTGCCTTGTGGAACAGAGCTCTTCACTATAGGAGCTTCCGATTTAACTCTGTTTACCACTACTCTTGTGTTCGATTGGTTAGAAAGTTGAAGATCCATCTGCCTACTTTGCCAGTTATCCCTTTAGCACACATTTTGTGTTATTATACCATGATCGCACTTGTCAAAGGCTTTTGCAAAATCTGTGTATACTACATGTGCATTCTGTTCTGTTTTCCAGTGCATCCAAAACCATATCATAGTGGTCCAGTAGTTGCTCTGAACCCATGTTGCCCTGAATTGTGCAATTGTTGGGAATCCAAGTGGTTTGCAATCCTGCTTCTCAGAACTCGAAGATTTTTATGATGTGGGACGTTAGAGCTATTGGTCTATAATTCTTAGCTATTGCTTTGCTGCCACCTTTATGGAGTGGGGCTGTATCCGTTGTTTTTAGTGACTGTGGAATCTCCCTTGTCTATGCTCCTTGTCCATAGCATACTTAGCGCCCGTGAGAGTGGTTTCTTGCAGTTCTTAATGAACAGTTCTTTTCCACGAGTGCATGGGCCTTGTACTGGCTCTTACTCTTGCTTGCTCGCTTTCTCTTGGTGACTCTCGTTTGCTGTTTGTCTCGCTCGCTTGCTTGTCTGGCTCGCTCTTAATAAGGCATACGCAGCAATATACCCACCACGTTTTCTTTTTATAACAAACGTGTGAAACCCAACGATCAAGGTTTCTTGATAAGCCCCGTGGTGCCAGACGTAAGCCGCCTGTCTTAATTTCCTTGAGTAAATATCCGGAAAAATAAAAACATAAAGAAGGAACACTGCAACAGGCCTACTGACCCATACGGAGTAGGTCCATGTCACCCCCCCCCACGATTAGCCCAATGACCCACCCATTCTGGTTACCTCCACGTGCGGAGATGTACGCGTGGTAACTCGTGTAAAAGTCTGTGTGGGGGGAAGGGAGGTATACACCCTGGTAATAGATACCGACAAATTGGTTTAGAAAGACACACAATCAAACACTAGGATATTTATTAGAAAATGTTTGAGTCCTGGGACTTCGATCACTTCTAACATACAGATGTCAAAAAGACAGTATATATGGGTAGAGTGAGGTGCGAGTGACACTGGTGACCTGAAGAATGACATATTGGGATGAGGACGGAAAACCGAACTAAGAAATAATAAACTTTTTTTATAGACTGAAGTTATGGAATACAGAGATACCTTTCTCGGATCACATAACTACCTATATACATCTAGTTGGAGCTCTATTCCCTTTCTTGGATCAAAGACTATTACCTCGTACTTAACTCTGTGAAGAAGTGTCTTGTGTGCTCCCGTGGACTGAACCAAGATGCCCCCCATCGAGCAACTTTACCAGCAACTTAAGGAAGAATTGAGGGCAGCGAAGATGGAGATACGGCGATTGACCGAGGAAAACAAGAGGATTCGTAGTAGTCCTGTTTCAAGTCCTCAGGTCAAGAAGGGATCGTGGTCAGTGGCTGGACAGCAGGGGACGA
Organism: Cherax quadricarinatus; assembly: GCF_038502225.1. Lineage (NCBI taxonomy): Eukaryota > Metazoa > Arthropoda > Malacostraca > Decapoda > Parastacidae > Cherax > Cherax quadricarinatus. The sequence goes on from NC_091297.1 coordinate 26,847,326, forward strand.
CGAAGTTGACGATCAAGAAGACGAATGGAAAGCCAGAAATGATGAAGAAGAAAGAGACTGCTGTGGAAACTCCTGTGGAAACCTCCAACTCATTCTCGGTGCTACCCGACGAATGTGAGTTGACTACTGGGATCGTCACGACGAACGACAACAAGGAAGGTAAGAATATTGTTGTTGTTGGGGATAGCCAGGTTAGATACATGGATAGGGCATTCTGCTTGAAGGACAGGAGTAGGAGACAAAGGGTATGCTTTCCTGGGGCTGGGATGGAGGACATTGTTAGCCGGCTTGACAACATCATGAACGGTAATGGGATCAATCCTATTATTTGCCTCAGTGCTGGAGGCAATGATGTAGGCAAACTTAGAAGTGAGGATTTAGTTAGAAAGTTCAGGACAGCTATAGACATAATTAGGAAGAAGGGGGGGGGGCGCCCTGTTATATGTGGGATTTTGCCAAGAAGAGGTGTTGGTAATGAATGGTTGTCCAGAGCAATTGGTATTAATTGTTGGCTGGATAAACACTGTTAAGGATAATGCAGTACCATTCATTGACAACTGGGACAACTTCTATGGCCGAAATGACATGTATGCCAGGGATGGGGTTCACTTATCCAGGGGGTTTTCTTGCTAACTCAGTTGAGGGGGTTGTTCGGACTTTAAACTAGGATTAGTTAGAGGTATGGGTTTAGAAAGGATAAATAATGAGTATGGATATATTGACTTATGCTCTGATATTAAGAATCTTAATAGTAACTGTCATGGAGTAACTCTGGGTAATGATAATTTCAGAAATTGTGTTAAAACAAAGATGACTAGGAAAAATGAGCAGAAAAAAAAAACATATGATGGTGTTTTATGCTAACAGTCGAAGTGCAAGAAATAAAATTAATGAACTACGTTTGGTAGCATGTGCTGGGAACTTTGATATCATTGCATTAACTGAAACGTGGTATGATTTAAAGAGTCGGGATATGACTGCTGAGTGTAATATTCAGGGATTTAAGTTGTTCAATGTGGATAGATCTAATGGGAAGGGGGGAGGAGTTGCATTGTATGTTCGAGAAAATATTAATTGTTGCATAAAAAGAGGTATAAAAATAGATGGAGCAGTAACAGTCTGTTTGGGTAGAGTTCGTGGAGGGTCAAGAAAAACTAATTCTAGGTGTAATATACCGACCTCCAGGCTTGGATCACGATAGAGGGAGACTTCTTTGGGACGAAATTGTTAGGGCTTCTGGACACAGTAACAGTCATAGTAGGGGACTTTAACTTTAGTCAAATTGACTGGAATTCTTTAACAGGTAATCTAGAGTCCAGTGACTTTATGGAAACAGTTCAGGACTGTTTTCTGAAACAGAGCGTAACTGAGCCTATCAGGGGTAATAATTTGCTAGACCTAGTCTTGTCAAATAAGGAAACACTCGTGAATAATCTGGAGATCACTGAAGAGCTTGGCGCAAGTGATCACAAATCTATCACTTTTAGCATTAATTGGGAATGCAAGAATAATGATAATACAGTAAAAATCCCTGATTTTCGTTCTGCCGATTATAATGGACTTAGGGAACTGTCTAATCTTGATTGGGGTTATCTAGCTAATGATTTTATTGACGATAATCATACTTATGAATTTGAAGGGATCTGCTTTTATGATTTTCTTAATAATGTACACAGTGCCCAGAGTATATACATTCCCCAGAGAGAAATTAGGTCTAATAATAACAATCCCAAATGGGTTAACAGGAGGCTAAAGCATCTATTAGGGGAGAAAAGGGGAATTTATAGGCGCATCAGAAGAGGAGAGGTTAACCTTACTGACCAATATGTTCAGCTTAAAAGAGAAGTAAAAAAGGCGATTAGAAAGGCTAAACGTGACTATGAAATTAGAGTTGCTAATGAATCAAAGACTAATCCAAAGGGGTTCTTTCAAGTGTATAGGACGAAGGTGAAGGAAAAAGTAGGACCTCTGAAAACTGGGAATGGACAGCTGACGGATAATGAACTGGAAATGTGTTCCTTATTTAATGACTATTTTTTGTCAGGTTTTACACAGGAAGATGTAAATGAGATTCCAGTAATTAACAATTATTTAGTTCCTGATGAATTTAAGTTAACTAATATTACTGTCACGAGGGACATGGTTATTAAACAGATAGACAAACTGAAACAAAATAAGTCCCCGGGACCCGATGAGTTGTTTTCAAGGGTACTTAAGGAATGCAAGATGGAGCTTAGTCAGCCATTAACGAGTGTATTCAATGCGTCCATCCTTACCAGTGTTGTGCCAGAGTTGTGGAAGATGGCTAATGTGGTTCCTATATTCAAATCAGGGGATAAGTCCACTCCTTCAAATTACCGTCCAATAAGCCTGACATCTATAGTGGGCAAGTTATTAGAATCAATTATAGCTGACATTATCAGAAGTCACCTTGAAGAGCATAACTTGATAAATGAATCTCAGCATGGATTCAAGAGAGGTCGTTCCTGCCTGACAAACTTACTGACGTTCTTCAATAGAACATTTGAGGCAGTTGACAGTGATAAGGAATATGATATTGTTTATTTGGATTTTAGTAAAGCCTTCGACAGAGTACCTCACAAGAGACACTTAAGAAAAGTGGCAGCTCATGGTATAGGAGGTAAAGTTCTAGCATGGATTGAGGCATGGCTTACCAATAGAAAGCAGAGAGTTACCATTAATGGAGTGAAATCTGAATGGGGATTAGTCACTAGTGGCGTTCCACAAGGATCAGTTTTAGGCCCTCTCTGTTCATAATTTACATTAATGACCTTGATGAAGGGATTACTAGTGACATGAGTAAGTTTGCTGATGATACAAAGATAGGCCGTATAATTCACTCTGAGGAGGATATCAATGAACTCCAGGACGATTTGAACAAATTAATGTCTTGGTCTGAAAAATGGCAGATGAAGTTTAATGTGGATAAGTGTAAGGTACTTGCCCTTGGTAATGAAAATAACCCTCGAAGCTATAATCTAGGTGAAGTAGAGCTTGGTCATACAGAATGTGAAAAAGACTTGGGAGTCATGGTAAGCAGAAATCTAAAGCCAAGACAGCAGTGCCTTAGTGTGCGCAACAAGGCCAACAGATTACTTGGATTTATCTCAAGAAGTATAAGTAACAGAAGTCCAAAAGTTATTTTACAGCTCTATACATCACTAGTGAGGCCTCATTTAGATTATGCTGCTCAGTTTTGGTCCCCTTACTACAGGATGGACATAGACTCATTAGAGAACATACAGAGAAGAATGACTAAAATGATTTACTGTGTAAGGAACCTCCCGTATGAAGATGGACTTAAAGCCTTAAATCTCCACTCTCTGGAGAGGCGTAGAATGAGGGGAGATATCATTGAAGTGTATAAGTGGATGACGGGCATAAACAAGGGAGACATTAATAAAGTACTGAGGGTGTCGAACCAGGTAAGAACCAGGAATAATGGATTTAAATTGGGTAGCTTTAGGTAGATGTCGTTTTGATAAGGACCTGCCTCGTATGGGCCAGTAGGCCTTCTGCAGTGTTCCTACATTCTTATGTTCTTATGTTCTCCCATTTCCCGTGGCGATATATGGTCCCGATGATCATGATAAGACAATGTCTTCCGCTGAGGAGGCGTTAAACATGCATACATTTGGCTCTCTGCTGGAATAAGTAATCTCTCAGTCCATCGTTCATTCTGTTCCATTGGGTCCAGCCTATGATTTCGTATTCTTTAGCCTTTAAATTAGAAATGATAAATGTATCGGTTATCCATTCAGGTGTATATCGGATGCACTTTTAACAATAAGCAAGAAAATTGTGGCAGCTGAATATTATTTATTGCAAATGAATAATAAAATAGGTGTAAGTATGATCAACGGGTGGAAAAAATAGTATTATTATTGTTATCTTCACTAGAAACACTCACACTGGTTCTCTTAATGCTGGTGAGGGGCTCTTGATCCAAGGAATTGAAAACTACTTCAGCAATATTCGGAGGTAACCTGATTACCTCCCATTCCTCAGGCGCTGTATACCCTTTAAAAAGAATAATTATGCACTTCCTACATGGTAAACGTCAGGGTTAGCAGGTAACCCACGCTCCACCTCGGTGCTGCAACTAAGGTAGTGCCAGAAGAACGCAGTTTCTCCTACAAAATATTTAGTGCCTTGTTTAGTAGCAACGTCAGCACTTGTCACTAATGTGGAGTGACTATCGTGAATGATTCTTTGGAGCAGCACATCGCTATCGTCTCAATGGTCCTGCAACACACACAACGAGGCCTTCAAAGAATGAGCTACGTGGTGTCTGGGGAAAATGTGATGCGCTACAGAGAATAACAGGTTAGGAGTAGACTGGCAAAAACTGGTCTGCACGTTGTTCTCTACTGACGGAAGTCTTCGGAAATCCGGGGCACCGGCCTCGTCTGGCTTAGTCCTCCAATGTCGACACTCCATTGGCGGAAGGGGGTTTATCAGCCGTTTAACTAAACGACGGCAGCGTCAACCCTCGCTGACGTAAATATGTTAGGCTTGGCAAACTTGTCGGCCCTTGGAGAATTTGACGCACCTAAAACGCGTGCAAAAACGACTTTACTATTTGGAATGAGAGTTGCTATGTGTAGCTTGTATTTTTCTCAGTCCCCTCCCTCTGACCACCCCCCTTTCTCGTCCCACTTCCCCTCTTTATCTCACCCTCTTCCACCCTCTTTCCTTCTTCCACCCTCCTCCTCCTCTTGCACCCTTTTTCCTTCTTCCACCCCTCCTCTTGCGCCCTCCTCCTCTTGCGCCCTCCTCCTCTTGCGCCCTCCTCCTCTTGCGCCCTCCTCCTCTTGCGCCCTCCTCCTCTTGCGCCCTCCTCCTCTTGCACCCTCCTCTCCTCTTGCACCCTCCTCTCCTCTTGCGCCCTCCTCTCCTCTTGCGCCCTCCTCTCCTCTTGCGCCCTCCTCTCCTCTTGCGCCCTCCTCTCCTCTTGCGCCCTCCTCTCCTCTTGCGCCCTCCTCTCCTCTTGCGCCCTCCTCCTCTTGCGCCCTCCTCCTCTTGCGCCCTCCTCTCCTCTTGCGCCCTCCCTCCCTCCTCCTCCTCTTGCGCCCTCCTCCTCCTCTTGCACCCTCCTCCTCCTCTTGCGCCCTCCTCCTCTTGCGCCCTCCTCCTCCTCTTGCGCCCTCCTCCTCCTCTTGCGCCCTCCTCCTCTTGCCCCCTCCTCTTGCGCCCTCCTCCTCCTCTTGCGCCCTCCTCCTCTTGCGCCCTCCTCCTCCTCTTGCGCCCTTCTCTCCTCTTGCGCCCTCCTCCTCCTCTTGCGCCCTCCTCCTCCTCTTGCGCCCTCCTCCTCCTCTTGCGCCCTCCTCCTCCTCTTGCGCCCTCCTCCTCCTCTTGCGCCCTCCTCCTCCTCTTGCGCCCTCCTCCTCCTCTTGCACCCTTTTTCCTTCTTCCACCCCTCCTCTTGCGCCCTCCTCTCCTCTTGCACCCTCCTCTCCTCTTGCGCCCTCCTCTCCTCTTGCACCCTCCTCTCCTCTTGCACCCTCCTCTCCTCTTGCACCCTCCTCTCCTCTTGCGCCCTCCTCCTCTTGCGCCCTCCTCCTCTTGCACCCTTTTTCCTTCTTCCACCCCTCCTCTTGCGCCCTCCTCTCCTCTTGCACCCTCCTCTCCTCTTGCACCCTCCTCTCCTCTTGCACCCTCCTCTCCTCTTGCGCCCTCCTCCTCTTGCGCCCTCCTCCTCCTCTTGCGCCCTCCTCCTCTTGCGCCCTCCTCCTCCTCTTGCGCCCTCCTCCTCCTCTTGCGCCCTCCTCCTCCTCTTGCGCCCTCCTCCTCCTCTTGCGCCCTCCTCCTCCTCTTGCGCCCTCCTCTCCTCTTGCGCCCTCCTCCTCTTGCGCCCTCCTCTCCTCTTGCACCCTCCTCCTCTTGCACCCTCCTCTTCCCTTCTCTTGCCCTCCGTCACTTCCTAACAAAAGTTGCAGCAAATATTTGAAGTGAGGCTTATCAGTTTTTACATTAAACTGTTTGTAAACTAATAAGGATGATAAGCCAACAAAAATATTTAAGCCGAGATATTGTTCTCCTTAACTCTCATAAAACTGTAGTAATAACTGTACAATAATAGTTGATATATACAGCACACACTTTATATACTATGTAGCAGCAAACATACGGGGTGGAGCTGGAACCATCAGTCATGATTTGCTGAATTGAAAATCTCTCTAGAATCCAAAGAAGAGTCAGTCGAGGAATGATTGAATAATTCATACGGTAAACCCGTGTGAATTATTCAATCATTCAATCATAACCCCCCCCCCCCAAAAAAAAAAAATGGAGTAATATCCTTAGTTAAAGCCGTTCTGCTTATCGCTGCCCGTCTTTAAGTATAATAGATATCGTCTGGTTGTTACTAAAGGCGGGTTATATTTACGACCTTGAAAACGCTGACCATGTACATAATAGTAAGGCCGACACAGTAAACTTGGGAGATGAAGATTGCTACGAGAAGTCTAGGCAAGATGGGTCGAGGCTCCTGTTATGTCGCCTTGCCTGTGAACGGTTTCTAGTCTTGTACCCTAGCGGCCTCGCATGGCCCTGAGCTTCCTTGTTCATTACTTGTTCAACCAGGATGTTTCTCTGGGTGGCATGCTGGCACGTTGACATATTCCAGTCCTGGTTGCTCTGGCCGGTCCAGTATCCTCTTGAAATCTCGTACCTGTGCTCTGGCAATATTTGTGATCTGATTGTGTTTTCTCTACCTTGACCACCTGTGAGACCGGTTGAGGAGGCAGGCCATCAGAGAAAATGGTGTATACTCCAGCAAGACCAAACTTCACATTGTTTTGCACTCTGAGATTCTCCTAAATTCAATAAGCCTTTTAGCTGGCTTGCCTGTTGGATTCAACACGTGTTGTCCATTGCTGCAGGTTCAACTTAACCCAGGATATCTAGTTACTGACCCTCTTCACCCTTTATCCAACTATCAGTTCACGTATTATATCCTTCGGCTTTATCCAAATTATCATTATCTGCTAGCCACTGTGCCCATCCAACGAGCTACTGACCCATAATTCCCTGGTTGCTACAGACATTTTTCATCTTCCTTCGTTTAATGTCAATTCAGCTGAGCCCTGTCCAACTTGTACTGGTTCAGGCTACATTATGCGAGTGTTAATACAAGTGAATTTGTTTGAAGTTTACACTGGTTGTCGCGAGGTTTGTTCCCCCCCCCCCTTTTTTCGCACAGTGACGCAGCTACGGAGAGGGGAAGGGGGCACGAATACTTTATATTTTAAATTAATGGCTAACTTTTACTAGTGACCAGTAATTATGAAAGCAAGATAGTTTAAGAAATATCGTATACCCAAAAAAATTTTCTTTAAAGATTATATTTTTCAGCATATGATTTCAAGCATCTCCCCCCTTCTCCCCCCTTAGTCTGAGGGGAGGGAAGGGGGGATGATGCTCTTGCAACAATGAATGCAATGTTTACCTATTGAAGTATATAAGTATTCTTAAAATTGCAATGCAGTCCAAATTCCTTCTCCCTCTTCCCTTTTCTTACTCTCATAAATGTTGCTGCCCAGCTCTATACAGCTGGGCAATGAAGATTCCTCCACGAACATTTCATGACTGTTGGGTATGTGATGGGTTATCCTGAGAGATGGTACTTCCTAAGTGATAGTAACTCCAGCTCTGCTGTGTATTTGATAACCTGCCAAGTCACAACAGAACTTGTTACAAATAGACCTCTGGCTGTTTTCAAGAGGGAGCTGGACGGGTACCTCAAGTCAGTACCTGACCAGCCGGGCTGTGGTTTGTACGTTGGATTGCGTGCGGCCATCAGTAACAGCCTAGATGATCAGGCCCTGATGCACCCTGAGGCCTGGCCATGGACCGGGCCGCGGGGGCGTTGACCCCCCCCTCAAAGTAGATCACTACTACCCACCCATTCTTTACCACTGCCACGGGCATAATCACCACTATCACCCCTTACTGACACTACCTTCACTATCAAACAACAAACGGGAACAGGTACACAAGATCCTCTTCAAGAAACCTGTTCTGCTCCCGGCCTGTAGTGACTGTTGTATCCTGGCTGGTAACACTGAACCCCTGCCCCTGTAACCTTGCCTCCCCTGCCCCTGCAGCCTTTCCACTCCAGCCCCTGCAGCCTTTCCACTCCAGCCCCTGCAGCCTTTCCACTCCAGCCCCTGCAGCCTTTCCACCCCTGCCCCTGCAGCCTTTCCACCCCTGCCCCTGCAGCCTTTCCACCCCTGCCCCTGCAGCCTTTCCACCCCTGCCCCTGCAGCCTTTCCACCCCTGCCCCTGCAGCCTTTCCACCCCTTCCCCTGCAACTTGCCTCATTTGTCCCTATAGCCTTGCCTCCCCTGCTCCTACGGGTTGCAGCATCCTTAGCAAGGTTGAGGGACAGTATCTTGCAACATTCAGCATCACCTGGCAACTTTCTCCCATCAGCGACACTCGTACAAATTTCAACGTTCCCCGGATCTCCTCAACCACGGCGCTGCCAGGCGTGCCGTTGCTTATATTGTGGTTAAATGTGTGTTTATAGGATTGTGCATCCCAGGCTCATCCTAAATAAAGACAACAGTGTTTGTACACAGTGGTAATAACTTGCCGCTTGTCGTGGTAATAAACTTAATATAAAGTGGCATGTATTGATCTGAAAACTATAGATAAAGCTCTATCCAGAGCGGAACCTAGTCTCTAATAAAGTTCCACCCAAAGCGAAATATATTTAATAAAGCTCTACCCAGAGCAAGCGTTGTTTGTAATAAATATTTGATCTGCACCACCTGTCTTTCTGCCACGATGATCGTAATAATGTGTATGTGGGGGGGAGGGGGGACACTTGTAACAGCACAGGCGTGGGAAAGTTGGCTGACTTCTACCTCAGCTGATAGCAGGGACGGGGGATGGGGGAAAGGGATGTATTTAGGGTGGGATACAGGAGGGGCGCGGGTGGAGGTGGGGAAGGAAGGAGCAGCAGTAAGCAGAGAGGAGAGGCACTGGTCACTGAAGAGCAACGTATCTTAATGACTACCACTTTCTCACATAGACTTTGCAGCACATTTCTAGGTTAGGTTAGGCCGCGTTGGGTTAGGTTAGATGGTCGTTGGGTCAGGTTCGGTTAGGTTACAACGGAAAGACCAAATATAAGATAAAAGACGACAGAATAGTTTGCTACGTGAACAGAAAAGGGAAGCCACTAAACCATACCCCCGGCCGGGAAGCCACTGTGCGCGTCTCTTATTTTCACTGTTCAAGGCTCCGTCAACAGTCACCCATTTGACTGTTTTATAAGTCTCGTATTGTCTGTTGTTAAGAGGACGAGCTGGAAAGTGGCAGGAAAGAAGTGAAAGGCAAGGAAAAGAATATTTGGGGAATTACAAGTAATACGCTGAGTGATGGAGAGACTAACAGTAGTACAGACTTCTCACCCAAGAAATAATTAGTATATGGTAATAAATTTGTTGCTAAATACAAGTATATTTTTTCATTCAGTATACTGGTCATTCTACGATGTTCTAGAAATTGCTCTGCAATGCACTGGTAGATAGAGATCGTCATTTAGGTCATTACTACCCTTGATGGTTGTTTCTTACCAACCTACTACTTGCTTCACACTTATATTAAAATAAGGTAGCGCCTCCCTGGGTGGCATCACAAAGTAAACACTTTGTAACAAGGACTTGTTTTGTATAAAAGCAACTTAAAAAAATATATATTACATTATTTTGTGAAGCACTCGGCCTGTGATGGTCATTTTGCAGGGTCAGGTAGTAGTTCTGGGCAACGCTTCCCCTCACAGCAACAGAAATAGACTTGTCTGCCTTCTGATTTACAGGAAAAGGTCGCCCACTCTTGTCATAAAAAGTTGTTTTTCTTGAGAAAACTCTGAGGAAAGACCACACACCTTGTGAGTGAGACGAAACGTTCATATATACCTGTAGTTACTTCCTGAGGTGCCGAACCCCCTACCCCTTTCATCCTCGGCCAGGTTCTAGATCAGGCATCCAGGTCGACCAAGCTGTTGGTGACCGCCACCCACAGCTCAACATTTGCACCACAGCCACACTGATCAGGACGTGAATCAAAGAATTTTAGTTTATTCTTGAAGACAGCCAAGGGTCTGTCGGTAATATCCTTTGTGCATGAAGGGAAGGTGCTGGAGAATCATTGGCCCTTTACACCGAGTTTTCTCAGTGTACTCATTCCTCCCTTGTTTTTCATCGGAGGTATGTTGTACCGTCCGCCAAATCTAATAGTTTAATATGTTTATTATGCACCCCATACCCATCCTGTGGGCGGTAGTCAAAAGATTACAGAGGTACATAATTGGTCCAGGGACTGGACTCCAAAATTTTGATAGCTGAGCAAGTTAGAGGTAATGAACTCACAATTTACAAAGGTAATGAACTCACAATTTACAAAGGTAATGAACTCCAGGTAGGTCTGGTCACAATCATGACAAGTTACAAAGGTATTTACAGATTACAGAGGTACGTAATGGGTCCAGGGACTGGGCCCCCAAAGTTTTGATAGCTGAACTAGGTACAAAGGTAATGAGCTCACAAGTTACAAAGGTAATGAATTCTGTAAGAATGGTTACTTACGTTTATACATGGCTACAATCATGAACAAATTATAGTGTAATGAGCAATTCACACTTCCACACCCGGTCACAAATGTAGCGAGTTATTGGTGCAAATATTGATTGTTGAGACACGCACACGCGCAACCACAAATAGGTGAGTACACACACACACACACACACAAGGAGGCAAAAACCAAGTGTGCTAGGGAATGGAAGAAATATAGAAGGCAAAGGACCCAGGAGAATAAGGAGAGCAGTCATAGAGCCAGAAACGAATATGCACAGATGAGAAGGAAGGCCCAACGTCAATATGAAAACGACATAGCAGTTAAAGCCAAATCTGACCCGAAGCTGTTATACAGCCACATCAGGAAGAAAACAACCGTCAAGGACCAGGTCATCAGGCTAAGGAAGGAAGGAAGGAAGGAAGGAGGAGAGACAAGAAATGACCGTGAAGTATGTGAGGAACTCAACAAGAGATTCAAAGAAATGTTCACAGAGGAGACAGAAGGGGCTCCAGAAAGACGGAGAGGTGGGGTACACCACCAAGTGCTGGACACAGTACACACAACCGAGGAAGAAGTGAAGAGGCTTCTGAGTGAGCTAGATACCTCAAAGGCAATGGGGCCAGATAACATCTCTCCATGGGTCTTGAGAGAGGGAGCAGAGGCGCTATGTGTACCCCTAACAACAATATTCAATACATCTATCGAAACAGGGAGATTGCCTGAGGCATGGAAGACAGCAAATGTGGTCCCAATCTTTAAAAAAAGGAGACAGACATCAAGCACTAAATTACAGACCAGTGTCACTGACATGTATAGCATGCAAAATCATGGAAAAGATTGTCAGAAGAATGGTGGAACATCTAGAAAGGAATGATCTCATCACCAGCAGCCAACATGGTTTCAGAGACGGGAAATCCTGTGTCACAAACCTACTGGAGTTCTATGACATGGTGACAGCAGTAAGACAAATGAGAGAGAGGGGTGGGTGGATTGCATTTTCTTGGACTGCAAGAAGGCGTTTGGCACAGTACCACACAAGAGATTAGTGCAAAAACTGGAGGACCAAGCAGGGATAACAGGGAAGGCACTGCAATGGATCAGGGAATACTTGTCAGGAAGACAGCAGCGAGTAATGGTACGTGGCGAGGTGTCAGAGTGGGCACCTGTGACCAGCGGGGTCCCACAGGGGTCAGTCCTAGGACCAGTGCTGTTTCTGGTATTTGTGAACGACATGACGGAAGGAATAAACTCCGAGGTGTCCCTGTTTGCAGATGACGTGAAGTTGATGAGAAGAGTTCATTCGATCGAAGACCAGGCAGAAATACAAAGGGATCTGGACAGGCTGCAGACCTGGTCCAGCAACTGGCTCCTGGAGTTCAATCCCACCAAGTGCAAAGTCATGAGGATTGGGGAAGGACAAAGAAGACCGCAGACGGAGTACAGTCTAGGGGGGGCCAGAGACTACAAACATCACTCAAGGAAAAAGATCTTGGGGTGAGTATAACACCAGGCACATCTCCTGAAGCGCACATCAACCAAATAACTGCCGCAGCATATGGGCGCCTGGCAAACCTCAGAACAGCATTCCGACATCTTAATAAGGAGTCGTTCAGGACCCTGTAAACCGTGTACGTTAGGCCCATATTAGAGTATGCGGCACCAGTTTGGAACCCACACCTAGCCAAGCATGTAAAGAAACTAGAGAAAGTGCAAAGGTTTGCAACAAGACTAGTCCCAGAGTTAAGAGGTATGTCCTACGAGGAGAGGTTAAGGGAAATCAATCTGACGACACTGGAGGACAGGAGAGATAGGGGGGACATGATAACGACTTACAAAATACTGAGAGGAATTGACAAGGTGGACAAAGACAGGATGTTCCAGAGACTGGACACAGCAACACGGGGACACAGTTGGAAGCTGAAGACAGATGAATCACAGGGATGTTAGGAAGTATTTCTTCAGCCACAGAGTAGTCAGTAAGTGGAATAGTTTGGGAAGCAATGTAGTGGAGGCAGGATCCATACATAGCTTTAAGCAGAGGTACGATAAAGCTCATGGTTCAGGGAGAGTGACCTAGTAGCGACCAGTGAAGAGGCGGGGCCAGGAGCTTGGACTCGACCCCTGCAACCTCAACTAGGTGAGTACAACTAGGTGAGTACCTTTGTGTTCATATGTAGTGTTTTTGACGTGCAGACTTATGACCACTCCCTCCATTATCTTCCAGGTGTATAGAAAGATTGGGAATATTCGAGAAAGTTGTATAGCAGACCTTAATGTCCATCTGCTACCTGCAGAGGACTAACTGTTATTTCTCTCTCTCCCCCTCTCTCTCCCCCCCTCTCTCTCCCCCCCCTCTCTCCCCCCTCTCTCCCCCCCCTCTCTCCCCCCCTCTCTCTCCCCCCCCTCTCTCTCCCCCCCTCTCTCTCTCCCCCTCTCTCTCTCACCCTCTCTCTCTCCCCCCTCTCTCTCTCCCCCCTCTCCCCCCCTCTCTCTCTCCCCCTCTCTCTCTCCCCCCCTCTCTCTCTCCCCCTCTCTCTCTCTCCCTCTCTCTCTCACCCTCTCTCTCTCCCCCTCTCTCTCCCCCTCTCTCTCCCCCTCACCGTGTCATGAGAAAGCTGACTGGAGACCATGAATGAAGCAGTGACATCACCTGCATCATGTATTCACTGTCCGAGTTTAAGGTTCGCAGTGTGTTGCTGCTGCCCCAATGTTATTATCAAGATAGCTACACGTAAAATAATATAATCCATCACACAGTGGGTTACATACGTAGTGTTGTACTGTCAGCCCGAGCTGGCAGACTCCAGTAGTTTGCATAGATGGTCTACCTGGAGGATATTCCGGGGATCAACGCCCCCGCATCCCGGTCCATGACCAGGCCTCCCGATGGATCAGAGCCTGATCAACCAGGCTGTTACTACTGGCCGCACGTAGTCCAACGTACGAACCACAGCCCGGCTGATCCGGCACCGACTTTAGGTACCGGTCCAGCTTCTTCAAGACAACCAAGGGTCTATTGGCAATTTCCCTTATGCCTGGTGGAAGGCTGTTGAACAGTCTTGGGCCCCGGACACTTATTGTGTTTTCTCTTAGTGTACTAGTGATGCCTTTACTTTTCACTGGGGTTATGTTACATCGCCTGCAACATAGGGAATGATTTCTAAATGCAGATTAGGGACCAGTCCCTCTAGGATTTTCCATTGTATTTTATGATGTATCTATCTCACCTGCGCTCCATTGAATACAAGTCGAGTGCTTCCAAGCGTTCCCAGTAGTTAAGATGTTTGATGGAACTTATATGTGCAGTAAAAGTTCTCTTTACATTCTCTAGACTTGAGATTTCACCTGCTTTGAATGGAGCTGTTAGTGTACAGCAGTATTTCAGCCTAGAGAGAAAGTGATTTAAAAAGGATCATCGCTGGCTTGGCATCTCTTGTTATGAATGTTCTTATTATCCATCCTATCAGTTTCCTCACAGATGTGACAGTGATACTGTTGTGATCCTTGAAGGCGAGATCCTCAGACAAATCCACTCCCAGGTCCTTCATATTACTTTTCCGCTCTATTGTGCGATTGGAGTTAGTAGCTAGAAATGAGTATACTACAGTTTCCTACAGTTTTCCATAACGGAGTAATTGGAATTTGTCTTAATTGAACATCATATTGATCTCAGTTACCCATTGGAAAACTTGGTTTATATTTTCTTGGAGATTTGCCGTGTCCTCAGTGGATGACACTCGTGTACATCCTAGTATCGTCTGCAAAGGATGATACAGTGCTATGGTTTGCATCTCTGATATGAGGATAAGGAACAGGATAGGGGGCGTGTACCGTGCCTTGTGGAACAGAGCTCTTCACTATGGCAGCTTCCGATTTAATTCTGTTTACCACTACTCTTTATGTTCGATTGGTTAGAAAGTTGAAGATCCATCTGCCCACTTTGCCAGTTATCCCTTTAACACGCATTGTGTGTGCTATTACATCATGATCGCACGTGTTAAAGGCTTTTGCAAAATCTGTGTATACTGCATCTACATTCTGTTTATTTTCCAGTGCACCATATCGGTGATCCAGCAGTTGCGAGAGGCAGGAACGACCTGCTCTGAACCCATGTTGCCCTGGATTGTGGAATTTTTTGGGAGTCCAAGCAGTTTGCCATTCTGCTTCTTGGAACTCTTTCGAAGATTTTTATACTGTGGGAAGTTAGAGCTATTTGTTTATAGTTCTTAGCTATTGCCTTGCTGCCACCTTTATGAAGTGGGGCTATAGCCGTTGTTTTTAATGACTGGAATCTCGCCTGTGTATGCTCCCTCTCCATAGCATGCTTAAGAGCCCGCGAGAGGGAGTTTCTTGCAGTTCTTAATGAACACTGTTCTGAGAGTCTGGGCCTGGGGCTGAGTGTATGGGCATGTTGTCAATGGCTTTCTCAGTCTAGTGGAGTTAGGGTTATGTCAGAAATTTGGCACACATTAATGGGGTTTCGAGGCTCATTCATGAAAAAAATTATTTGAATTGTCTATCTTTAGACTGATTAGTGGCTCGCTAAACACGGAGTCGTATTGAGATTTCAGAATCTCGCTCATTTTTGTCGTCACATGTGTAAGATCCAGCTTGTCTGAGCAAGGGCCTTATACTAGATGTGGTTTTTGTCTTGTTTTTTACATTGAAAGAAATTCGAAATATTTCTTTTCATGATTCACTAATAGCTTTTAGCTCCTCTTGTCTCTCCTGGAGCCTGTACGAATCCTTTAACTTCAGCTCAATATTTTCCACTTCCCTGGTTAACGCTACCTTACGTGTTTCAGATAATCTAGCATTCTTGAGGAGCTCAGCGATTCTTCGCCTTCTCCTGTAGAGGGAGTCTCTCTCTCCAGTTCACTTCTCTTCTTTTTTCTTATGGGAATATGCCTTGAACATACATCAGCTACCAGAAAGTTGATCTTTTCAAGGCACTGGTTAGGATCCATGTAATTTAAGATAACTTCCCAACATGTTTCATTTAGGACATGGTTTGCCTGGTCCCAGTTGATGTTTTTGTTGAAGTTGAATCTGGTGAAGACACCTTCACAATTACGTGCATTTTGCTGATCAGGACCCCTGTGCACGCAAATCTGAACTTCGATTAGATTGTGATCGGAACTAGTTGTTTTTGATATGTTTCTTACCGAGTCCTCATTATTTGTGAAAAAAAGGTAGTGTGTTCTCCAGTCTTGTTGGCTCCACTATCTGCTGACTTGTTTACTGCAGAAATTCAGTAGCTCATGTGTGAGAGACTTTTCATCTGAGCTACCTCCAGGGATTATTTCTGCTACATTATTCGCTACATTCTTCCATTTTGTATGTCTTAGCTTGATATCACCAAGCAGCAAGATGTTTGGGGATGGGGCTGGAAGGTTTTCCAGGCAGTCAGTTTTCGATAGCTATTCCTTGAACTGTTGGGAAGCTGCATCTGGTGGCTTATATACAAGCAGTTTTGGTTCTCGATTTTTATTGTTAGAACTTTAACTACATTTGTGGTGTTCAGTATCTCCGTGCAAATTAGCGCCTCTGACATACAGGCCAACTCCCCTGTTCTTTCTGTCGCATCTGGTAAGGTTGTACCCAGTTATCCATTTTTCATCGTACCCAATTATCCATTTTTCAAGGTATTTTGTTGGTGGTGGATGGCTTAAGGCCTTGTATATTAGCAAAATTAAATGAGGTCGTTTTACGTGTTTCTTGGAGGGATTTTGTTGTTGGCATCAGTATTGTGATTCTGGAGGAGCCCCTGGCTGTGCCTCCAGTCCATCAAGACTCCAAGGTGGAGAACTATTTTGGTTATTTCTTTCCATTTTCTTTCCTCGTATCCTGGCACTGAAAACCGACCAACAAGTTAATCGAGACACTTGGGCAACACTTGGAAATCTTTATCCTGGAAACATTTCCCAAATGTTGCACAAGTGTCTTGTCAGTTTTTACTAATGTCGGCCTGAGCTGGCAGACTTCAGTAGCGTCAGTGTACACTACGTGTACACAACTGCGACCGTGAGGTAACTGTACACCAAATACTGTACGTGTAAAAGGAATAACCGAGAAAGGTGGGCAGACGGATATTTAACTTCCTAGCAATCAGAACCTAGAGAATAATAGTAAAAAGTGAAATCAGGGGCTGCTACAGTGAAAAGTTGTCCCCAAGGTACGTTACTGGTTATTTTTCCTCAATCTCATTTCTGAGGTAAACAGGGACATAAATTATAGCACTGAATCGTCGTTTGCATAAGATATTAGAATTCGTGTGAAAGTGGCATCCATATATGACACCGAAAGTCTCCATGCTGAAATAAACGACTTCCAGTGGGCTACAATTCGGTGATGATCAATTAGAACAAATTTCAGTTATTACCTCATGGAAGAATGCAGGCAAAAACAAGATACAGTAAAAGACGAAATCAAAAACTCAATAGAACGTAAGGCAAGTGATTAGACCTGGGAATGATAATTGCCAGATCTCACGTGCAAGGAACACAACGTTATGACAACTGCAAGAAAAATGATAGGTTGGATAACTAGACCCTTCAAAAGTCGTAAAGTCATTAATAATCTTAGGTTATTCGTTCTCTCTAGGCTGTATACTAGCGGCTAGGTTATAACTATCTCTGGCAGTACGGTTTGTATGAAGATGTCTGTGATATAAAATACAAAATATATGGACAGAAACCGGGACATACACTGGAGCACTGTGTCCAAACATCCAACCTTTCAGAGACACTTACATACAAACTTTGCGGAATATGGCAAAACACCTCACTGTTAATATCTGAAATCTTTAAGTTGCATCCACATTTTGCATTGACTAGATGAATAAACTGCAGAGATTACAACCCAACCATGATCATTTTTTTTAAAGGCCCATTGTGATCTCTGTAATCATGTGTTTACGCTAACGGTCAGAGGATGAGCTGCGGGTGCACAATAAACTAGCCGCTCAGGCGGCACAACTAAAAACTACTAACGGACTTCAAGGCAGGCGAAATTACTAAGCTGGAAAATGCAGAGAACCTTGACAGCTCGTATACGCTGTCAAGCACCCAAATTACTAAGAGTGCTTAAGTCCCCAGAACTGTACTCTTTAGAATGTAGGTGAGAAAGATGTATCAGTATCTACACCTGGAAGATATTGGAGGGATTTGTTTTAAATCAGCATACATAAATTACTACTTGTGAATACAAGAGGCTTGACCAACAGTACTAGGATACCTCCAATGAAAAGCAGATGAACGATAAATACGCCGAGAGAAAACTCAAGTGTTAAGGGGCCATGACTCCTCAAAGCCCTCCCTTCAGGGGGATCACAACAAAAACCTGGCTGTCTTCGAGGGAACTCGACAGATTACTCGAAACAGTTCCTGATCAGCAGAGTTGTAGTACATACGTTAGAACGCAGGCGGCGGGCACGAACAGCTTGATCGATCTGGCCAGCAACCAGGAGGCCTGGTCTGAGACCGGCCCCAGGGCCGGTGACCTCCGGAACAGACTCCAGGAACATACTGGGTCCAGGAACTGTCCCCCCCACCCCCACCAGTGTAATAATAGCTAAGAAAGTTAGTGCTAATGAAAAAAGTTGGATGTGGTTACTGTCTTAACTTGTTAATACAGACAAGAAGTCAATCATAGAAACATTACAAATTAGTCTGCGTAGTTTTGTATTGTTTATACTCTTTCAGCAGGATCTCGTTGCAGGGAGACGAGCTTCAGTGGTTGAGATATTTACAACAGGGTAAATCAGGGCATTTTTACATAATAGCATAACATTAGTGATTGAGCTACCTCTGAATTCGTTCATTTTCTCGTATTCCAACAAATGATGATGCAAAGTGACAATTGTTCACCTGGCAGAGTTTCCATTTGTCTACATCAGCTGCTAACTCCCAGACTGGAACCTGCCAGTAGCGACATACAAGTCTGTTGATGCACCTGAAACGTGTGACAGCTTCTGCATGACAGAATGATAGGTAAACTGACTGACTGTCAGTCTGTGCTCCTGCATGACAAGAATGAATGGTGTCAGTCTCTCAAGTCAGTAGAGCGGGGCCAACAGAAATTTCACAGGAGACAACGGGGAAAAAGGAGGCAGGAGGAAGAGAAACTTGAATGTCACTGAATCTGATGACGTACTTAGTTCCGTGAATATTTTTATAATAAAGCCATCAAATACGCAAGAATACATCACCAGCCAGCCTGAACAACAACAACAACAACAACAACAACCTCCTCCTCCTCCACAGCCAGCCTGAACACGACAAACAACCTGCACAGCCAGCCTGAAGTCTGTACAATTTATTAAGTCTCATTATTACCACAGGGTGGTCGGTTTTCCCCAGGAGTACCCAAAGCCACTGTCCATAAGTACCTTTATCTACACACAGGGCTAGTTACATTGTGTTGAACTCTGCTTTAAATCAGACTTTAGCAAGACAATGAGAATATGGTAAAGTGTCCCATTAAAGGTTCATCAGTTAGGACAGCTTGAAGATTCCATCACAGAGTTGGACAATATAAGAGAGAGGGAAAAGAAGGGAAAGAAATTTAGACATATCTAAATACGTATATACATTAATATCTAAATACGTATATACATTAATGTACGCAATGTAAATACGTGGACGGGAACTCAAGGAAGGTGATCTACGAAAGGGTCAGAGAGAAACAAAAGTACTGGAAGGATCACTCAGAGGGGACATGATCACAATATCAAAGATATCCAGAGGGATCAACAAAATTTACAAAAATAAAATGTTCCTGTAGGTGATATAGATGTCTACTGACTCAGTTGAGCCAGAGAATGAATGTCATGGTGATGACAGAGCGCGTGGAGCGCAATAAATAGATGGAGGTAGCTAGTCATTATACCAATCCATTGTTGGTTAAGAGGACCAAGAGCTCGAGCTTGGTTACCCTATTACACATGGTGTAAACTTGCATAGGTTTATCGAATTTTCCTTGTATAATATAGTGGGATCTTCAGAAGATATTGAGTAGTGGTGGCTGTTGTGGTGTTTGGCGTTGGTGGTTATGTTGGTGGTCATCCACGGATCACGTCTTGAGTGCCACTATACACATCGTCAGCATGACGGTGGCCTGGTGGCTAAAGCTCCCGCTTCACACACGGAGGGCCCGGGTTCGATTCCCGGCGGGTGGAAACATTTCGACACGTTTCCTTACACCTGTTGTCCTGTTCACCTAGCAGCAAGTAGGTACCTGGGTGTTAGTCGACTGGTGTGGGTCGCATCCTGGGGGACAAGATTAAGGACCCCAATGGAAATAAGTTAGACAGTCCTCGATGACGCACTGACTTTCTTGGGTTATCCTGGGTGGCTAACCCTCCGGGGTTAAAAATCCGAACGAAATCTTATCTTATCTTATAGTGGTAGTTGAAAGTTTGTATCTTCCTCTTTTTTCTCCCTTATTATAAACCGGAAGTGGTGACGTACTTGCCTATTTGTGGTTGCTGGGGACGAACCTGGGATCCTGGCTCAGCCTCTCAACGCTCACACATCATACCTTGTGTGTATGAATCTCTTCTAACACTGCTCACCCAAATCGCTCTACTTGCTAACCACTCTGAGTGACGAGCAAGACGCATGTATAACACTAGATATTTTTTTTATCGAAAGGTTTCGCCAACACAGCAGGCTTCTTAAAATAGAAGTGATAATACTGGAGGCAGCAGAGGTGGAGAGGTAATTTTAGGGTAATCGGACACCATACTTACTAACATCAACGCGACTCGCTTGTCTTCGACTTCGTGTCCCCTTGTCCCAGGTGTTTTTATTTCAAACATTCTTTGTCCTTTAGTACTTGGCATATTATACTTCATATCTGTGTCTACTGGTTCTCTTCTCCCAGTGTTTTAAGGTTTAATTCTTTTAGTCTTTCTTATAGCGAAAGATTTTTTTTTTGCTTCTTTGCGGGTAAGTTTCAGTACGCTTGGAATCTCTCTATCCTGCCTACTTGGTCTGACATGTTCATATGGTCGGATGTCAGGCACTAACGTGCCAGAATGTCGCTAATTTCAGTCACGAAAACGCTACAGGGGATAGCTAATATGTAGAAGGTTTCCAAGATGTGATTTTCTTTATCATTTCCGTCCTTTTTTTCTTTCCCGAGGTTATTTAGCCTAATTTTCCCCCACACTGTTCTATATAGTATATGGTTTTCTCTTCTCCCGATTCTCGGTCTTCCACTAATGTGATTATTGAACTTAAACCATCTGACCTATCCTTCATTCTATCCACGTCCTTTAGTAACTATCCCTTGTATATACCCGTTTTCCATAATTAGGTTAGTCGGCAAAAAGGGGTATGTATGTAGGGTTCATCTCTGGCAAATCATTTCTCTATAACAGGAATAACACGGGTCACTGTACGGAACCTTGCTAGACCACTTGTCACGAGCGTCAATCCCCGATTTTCATAACTTTGCATTTACTGGGGTTAAATTCCCATTCTGATAAGTGCGTAGTCTTAACTGGTCTATTAGAGCTTGTATTCTCCTCCAGGGTTAAACGTTACCGGCAGACAAGGGTACTTCTGCATCTATTTCTTCCGTCATATCGTTGACGAACATAAGTACTGGTCCGAGTACGGGCTCTTGTGTAACCCCTTGCCAGTCTCCTGGGCGGTACTGTATGCACTCCACCTTCCCTTCCCCCCACTCTTAACTGTCGCTACCATGTAGAACTATAGCAGTTATATGTGGGTGCCGTGTGTTGTTTCTTCTGGGTGGAAGAGTGACAGTTACCCTAATAGGGTTTTCTTCACTCACCACTGGGCTTATTTTTCTGAATATTCACTCTGGTTGAATTCATCGACGTCAGTAAAAGTATTTCCTTATTATAAGTGATTTCCTTTTTTTTAATCTTCCTTCGCTGAGGTGAACTTGCGTACAGGTGGTCTACGGTGACCGTGCAGGTCTACGATGACCGTGCAGGTCTACGATGACCGTGCAGGTGGTCTACGGTGACCGTGCAGGTCTACGATGACCGTGCAGGTGGTCTACGGTGACCGTGCAGGTGGTCTACGGTGACCGTGCAGGTGGTCTACGGTGACCGTGCAGGTGGTCTACGGTGACCGTGCAGGTGGTCTACGGTGACCGTGCAGGTGGTCTACGGTGACCGTGCAGGAGGTCTACGGTGATCTAAGTGTAAGACTTCTGTCTCTCACTCCTTCCTTTTCCTGAGCTGACTCGCATTCCGTCCGTTCAGGCTTGCTAGGCTTTATTTACAGAACCAACCAGTTTCGATATACAGACGTGATCGTACTGTTACCATTTTGTTACTAGACACAAATAACCAGCACATGAGATAAAAGTTTGACTTACGTTTCGGTCCGTCTTGGACCGAAGTGACTTGTGAATATTACAAGGACCGAAACGTCGTCACAAGCATTTCTCTGTGAGGGATATTCGTGTATTGTTCCAGTCACGGTATTACCTTTTTGTCCTCCATTTTATTACATTTATTATAACTATTTTTTATGCAGAGTTCTGTAGCACCATCAACACGTGTGTGTGTGTGTGTGTGTGTGTGTGTGTGTGTGTGTGTGTGTGTGTGTGTGTGTGTGTGTGTGTGTGTGTCAAAACTCCAGACTCTCTGACCGCGGGTTCAAACCCCGCCCGTGCTATGGTTGGTGTGTGTGTGTGTGTGTGTGTGTGTGTGTGTGTGTGTGTGTGTGTAGGCAGTCATCGTCTACAGTACAGAGTACAAGACTTCAACATGAAATTGGACAAGTATCTTCACCAAGTGCCAGATCAACCAGGCTGTCATGGATATGTGGGTCAGCGGACCATCAGCAGTAACAGCCTGGTTGACCAGGCAAACACCAGACGAGCCTGGCCCAGGGCAAGAGGATCATTAAGACTGTGTGTTATCGGTACACCTTGAGTCAGGGATGAAAGTAAGCACTAGCGTAGGCACGCCTCTGGCAAGACAGTGATGGAGTGAATGACAATGAAATTGTTTCTTCTCTTTCGGTCCCCCCCCCCGCCTTGGTGAGAAACGGCCGATGTGTTAATTAAAAACGCGAACTTGGTATGTATACCTATGAAATGGCAAGGGGAAGTGGATCGATAGTAGACTTGCTGGGTCTATACCTTTTAACTACACAAAGGATCGTTAAAGCTGCGTGCCACGTGTAAACTACAAATCAAAGATGCTTTAATACATAAAATAAGGATTAAGGCAAACGCTTAGCGCATATATATAGAGATTGTGTGTTTTAAAGTTACACGAGGGTCATTAAGGTTGGAGGTTGCCTGCACACCACCAGTCAAGGATACTTGAGTGCCTGAAATCGTAATATCAGTTTATATACAGAGATGTATAGCTTCCAGTGTATATACCCGTGAGGAAGGGGGAAATGAATGGTTTTAACTAGTTATAAAAATTATCAGTCGCACCAGGGTCGTTAACACTATGTATTCACTAAACAAAAAGTACTTTAATGCCTATAATAATGATTAAAATATATACAGCGAGACTTCTCGATGTATGTATCCTTGAGGGTGAGTGTTCAGCGAGGGTTTGACTGGTGATGTCTTTGTTTACTGCCGTTCACAGCACTCATAATTATCACTGTTCTTAACATTATTTCATGACAAGATTTCCTGAATATCTCTATATGCTAAACAACGGTATAGGAATATAGCAAAAACGTATAGTTGTCATACATTCTATGCACAGGAGGTATAGCATTCCGAAGCAAATCTGTGAGAGAGTCGTCGAATAACTAAATGATTTAATTTTGGGTGACAACATCCGTGTACTCTGTATTCATTGTGAAGAGTACATCTTTCTTGATGTGTATGCTCTGTGAGTAGCAGAATTTATACACGCAGAACGGTGCATATCTTAGTATGTATACATTTAGTATTGGGAATTAATATGACTGGTGTACAAGTGACTTGAAGTCTTAATAACCCCTGAATGGTAGATAGATTCTAAACCTGGTCAGCCAGCCAACTTAGCATTCCAGGCAGGAGACAGCGTCCTGTGACCGGTGTTAACAATGGTTCTACCTTCGCAGCCTGAGACCAGGCTTCCTTGCTGACCTGTCCAGTCAGGTGGTTACTGCTTGCGGCCTGCAAGTCGACTACAGGAGATGCTCGTACTCTCTGCCAGGAAGGGCAAAATAAATGTTAAAAGCCACAGGGCGAAAAAATTTTAATTCCATGTACAGTATCCTTTATAATGCAGTTGTTAATCTTCAGGATCATCTCGCACAAATATGTAGTTTACAGTGGAGATTTATTTTATAACTTTAAGCATTGCATCATGATTGTTGCATGTATCATGGTTACCTGTAGTAGCTTCAGGGGCCACCGCCCCCCGCATCCCCGAGACCTAATCCCCAGACCAGGCCTCCTGGCTGCTCGCCTGATCGATCAGACTGTTAGTGCCCACTTCTCGAAGTCCTGTGTATGCATCACAGCCCGGCTGATCAGGAAATTACCTGACAAACATAAAAGCTAAAAGTTTGTTAGTAATTACCCTTGTGTATGAAGGGAGGGCGTTGAAGAGTTGTGGCTCCTTTACTCTTGAGTTCTGTGTATACTCGCGTCTTCCCTTTTTTCACTGAAGGTATCTTGAACTATCTGTCAAGCCTCTTGCTTTCATATCCAGTGATTTAGGTGTGCAGGTTCAGGACTAGTACCTCTAGCATTTTCCAGGTGTAGATTAGGATGCATCTTTATCGCTTGCTTTCTAAGAAGTGCAGTTCGAGGGATTTCAAGCGCTCCCAGTAACTTAGGTGATGAACAGAGGTTATACAAACCGGGAAGATTCTCTGTACATTCTCCAGTGCTGCAGTTTCACCTGCCTTGAACGAAGCCGTTAGTACACAGAATACTCTTAACCGAGAGAGCACTGAACTGAAAAATATCATTGATTTGCCATCTGTTTTGAAAGTTCTAGCTATCCAACATATTACTGTCCTTGTGGATGAAATATTGTTTCTTGAGAGTTAGATCCTTGGCATTCACTCCCAGATCTCTCACATTAAACTTAGACAAATTCAGATCACTTAATAAAACTAACACACCTCAGTTGTACCATAATACAGTACTGGAACTTGTTCTCAAATAAATACTAGCATTTTATTTCTAAGAAATATAGCATTTATGTATACTGTATATATAAAGAGCATGTTAGTAACATGCACTGAGAAGCAGCCCGTTGAAATACATTCATACACCGTAAGTAAGGTTATCTTCGGCTTGAATAGTGCAGACACAGGATGCGGGGTGGTACACACTTATACTCGTGGAGAAACGCTAATTATGTCAGGGTCATAAAGCGACAAGGAAGGGGAGAGTAGCTCCCATTCCTGGGTTAAGAGAACTTCCCTACAGATGTGATGTATTCTAGTTGACAATATCATTAGTATTAAAACAGTAAAGCATATACGAGACTATGTAGGGGATACCCTCCAGGCTGAGGAACTGACTATCTCAAATACGATACCTCCAAGGTTGAGGGACTGATTACATCATTTCACTACTATACCTGCTGCCTCTGTATTCGACTGAAGAAGTAGGTGAAACGTTTCAGCCATAAATTACTCAACTGTTGCACATGAATCTTAACCATCAACGTGTCGGTATTTTTTACCATTTTCAACCTAACCCTCCAGGTAGACTCCAGGAAACCTCCCCCCCCCCTCAACAATCCCACCCATCCTATCACTCCTATCCCTCCCCCCCAGCTTCAATACTAGTGTACTTCTACCTCCCCTCTCATAGCCTTTTATATTTTTTTTTCCTCTCTTATACGTCTATTCTTCTTCCCTTGATATTTCTCTGCCTTCTTTTTATACTTCTTTTTCTTCTATAATTCATTTCCTCTTTCTACTTTCCTCCCTAACACTACTTCCTCTTCACGTCTTTGTTATAGGCATCCTCATCCTGTCTTTTGTTTTTCTTCACCAAATTGCTCCTTCCTTTCCCATCTACTTTAACAAGTTACCTCTGACTATTCTAAACTTACTTGATGCTCGGCTCTTTACTTTGTGTCGCCTGAGCGGCTAGTTTATTGTGCGTCAGAAACTCATTTTGTGGCAGGAAGCTCAGAACATTAGAGAGATCACACTGGGTCATCAGACCCACCTGGCCACTGATATTAATTATTTACTATCTTATAATTTATACAGTCTGTTCAATATATGTCGTGCCGAATCGGTAAAACCGGTCACTTAGCAAGAACTCGTTTAAAATTGTCCCTCCTAAAATTTTCTTTTGTACTTTTAAAGATATATTTTTTCATTTGTTAATGTAAAAATTAATGATTTTGTACCAAAGGAACCTTAGAAAACTTGCCTAACCTTATTATAACAAGCACAATTTAATTTAGCCTAATCCAACTAAATACATTTTATACAAGTTGACAATTTAATAAACAAACACAATGAAATATTTTTTTTCGTAAGATTCAGAATGATTTTTGCGAAATTCTGCATGCACAAATTTTCACTTGCCCTATTCGGCAAGAAGTGCGCTGCTAGTTAAGCCAAAATCGCAAGTTTTACTTATTCGGCACGACATGTATACATTTATATATCTTACTCAATAACAGGCAGATTAAAGTATCACTATTCATTACCACTGTAAACATTACTCTTTTACGAGGTTGCAAACTCTTTCAGCTTATTCTTGCAGCTGGTGCAAGGTGTGAATACAATCGCAGGATTTCAGATATCATTAACAATTACGTGAATTGCCATTCCTGTTTGGATTGTTTGGATGTCTTTAAAATGACTGGATGTTAAGACACTGAGGATAGTTTATGTAAGGTCTTCTGTCACCATAATTCTACCTCGCATGTCAGTGGCATCTCCATACGAACTCTTCTGGCAAACTTGTAACCAATCATTTGTCTAATAGTGACAGTTTTTTTGGTCTTATTATTATTTATATTGGGAAGCTCAAAACCCGGAAGCGTCTTAGATTGCCTGGGGAATTGGAGGCAATAGTGTTTGATTCAAGGAAGGGAAGTCCAATTCCTTAGATTCAGAGCCTCTCACTGCCATCAAAACTCATTCATTGGTTGTAGTCTACAGATCTAACTTTACATACAAGTTTTACTCTACACATTTCGTTGTAGTTTATGAATCTACTGGTTTTTCTATATATACTACTATTTCTACAAATTCGTTTGCTAACAATGTTTTTTTTTAATCGTCTGAGGAATTAGAATTACTTAGGACATTCCCATTATTTAATGCTAGTTCAGCCAAATCATCGTCTTTATGCTCCCGAGAATCTGAGAGATGGAATCCACAAGTGAAACGAAACCCGTTTTTAATATTTTAGGTAAGTAATTAGGTCATAACCTATTAAACTGTCTGTAGCTGTAGTTTTCACAAGCTTGACAGGAACAGGTACGGCGAATAATTCAAATTGTAAGATGGAAACCCAGTTATCAGTTAAAATACATTTCGATATTATAACGCCCTCAGGTTGGTTTACCGTAACAACACTTTCCACTGACAGTCGGAGCCATCACACTAGATGGTCACTGTGATATTTTCAGTCTGCAGGTCATTCATATGTTCCACAGCACTATTTTTAAATAATTATTGAAGATGAAAAGTGTGCATGACTAATTTCTTAGAGTAGTTGGCATGGTGATATAATGCGATAGTTTCCTAGCATGATAGTTAATGTCTAGTGCTGGCAGCTTGACACAGGTCTTCCCGGTTAATGCTTCTTTCGTCATCTAAAAAATTTTCCTGACATGGGTCTTATAAAGTCAGATGACGACCCACATCGTGGAACTTTTGATCCTTTGACCGAGGCCTACCACTAGATTACTGGTGCACCCTAGAAAAAAAAAATCACAAGATGTGGTATGTCTTGGAAGCTGGTTGATCAAGAACCTTTATTAAGAGTTGACACTTAATGCCTCCGAAGCTTCTTCCATGGCACTTTATTTGCTGGTAAAGGAAAACATTTTGACCATGGAAGAAATGTTATTTTTATTCCTTAGTCTAAAAAAAATCCCAATAATTTTAACACAACAAATGAGCGGTGGGCACCAGAACACTAATACTCGACCTTTCCAACCACAACTAGGCGAGTACAGTAGGTAAATAGTGACAAAGAACCAGGCTTTGAATCTAGAGGTTAACAGGTGTGTGTACACCTGTTGTAACTGTTCACCTAGCAATAAATAAGTAACTGGGTAATAAGTAACTGGGTAATAAGACAGTTGGGAACCTTATCCTGCGGATAGTGTATTTCAGATGGGGGGTGGGTTTAAAGTATGCTGAAGCAGGATAAGAGCTCCTAAAACATCTAAATTAAAATAAAAAAATAAAAAAAAGACATCACAACACTGGTATGTATTGACGAGGTAAGCACGAGTCAAAATCAATACCGGAAACTATTCTTTCGATCAATATCACCTTGAAGCAGTGTGTCTCAGGAAGCTCGTAGTTTCCAGAAACATTTCCCCCTTCATTGTCTGGATTATTTAATCTCTGTTCAATTCTGTATCAGAAGTCACTACCAGGTAGGTAGGTAAGTAGTGGGCCAAGATGTAGAAACGTTGAGATTAGGAAACCCGGAGGGCTAATAACCCAGGATAACACATGAAGGCACAATACCGTGACTGGAACGATACACAAATAACCCGCACATAGAAGAGAGAAGCTTACGACGACGTTTCGGTCCGACTTGGCCCATTTACAAAGTCAGTGTGACTTTGTCCAAGTCGGACCGAAACGTCGTCGTAAGCTTCTCTCTTCTATGTGCGGGTTATTTGTGTATGTATTTTATGATAGTTAATGGGGATAGTAAGGTGTTCTGCCCCACAGTACTAAAACAAAACATAGGATGAATAAGAGGATGGTTATGTGGGAGGGGAGGGAGAAGGTGGTGGTTCCCGCAGCAGGAGGACCCCAGGGAAATTCTTCCTCGGCTGGCCCTGGCGGAGGCGTTGGAGTCTCCAGGCTACAATAATACTCACCATCGAAGGAGTGAAGCCTGGTGCCGAAGCCCACGTTGAGAGACTTCCTTCCTTTAAAGAGCCCAAAGTTGACGTGTCCCGTTGAGTTTGGGCGCACCTCCAGCGTGTTGTCTGGGCCTACTCTCTGTTGCACAGCCTCCGCCTCCAGCCAGAACCTGGTGCTCATCGCTGCCGCCATCAGCGCTATGGCGAAGCAACACCCGAAAAAAGTTATGAAAACCATTCCTCGTTTTAGTATATTCATGGCGAGGATTATATTTTATATTTAACACAGCAACACTAGCAGCACGGAGCCGCCGCCATGGCCACAACCATAAGTTTCACTGACAAACTCAGCAGCTCCAGCCTGGCTGAGAATGTTGATGTACAGGTGAGTCAACCCTCCCGACGCTCCCTCCACCTCGGCTCCACTGCCACTATGCTCTCCTAGTATTTATATGGAGCGATAAAACCGTATGATTAATGCAGAGAGCAGTGAAGGTGTTATCCTCCGTTGAAGTATTTTACATTGTCAGATACTTGAAAAACAGCGAATAAATTAAACTTGGAGACGACTGAGAAGAAATGATGCCAGTTATTGTGCTGGTCGCTGAGGGAAATGTTAATATAACAGCTATGTAAAACACTGTAACCTCTGAAATGTACATCAGTTTAATATATTTAGTGTTTCATGGTAGTACGAAGTGTTAACCATTGGATAAAAATTTATTTTTGTCATGCACTTAATGAGGCGGCGGAGGCGAGGCTGCCAGACCTAAGACGCATCATCAACACGGATGATCTACCCAACACAATATTTTTAACACATTTTGCGAAGAAAGGTTGTAGTAACTTTATCTTGCCTAGGAAACTCTAAAATACCTTCATTATATTCTAAACACGGATGAACAACAGTTGCCAGATATAACTGCGCTTTCCTTTTGTACAGACAATGTTTAGGGGAAGATTAAGATATTTTTTTGAGCGTATTGATCGATTTCCTAATAAAGAGAATATCCAAAGAAGGTAATGGAGGGGTTTGATGAGGTGGTAAAACAAGTATGATTACTTGACAGGTGAGAGTTGGCAGGTAGTGTGGGGGAGAGGTTGGCAGCACTGGCGAGGGATGTAACCCCGGCCTGGGGCCACAAGACCAGAGGCCGCCCACCAAACACCACCCACCACCCTACAGCCTTAGTCATCCACGCCCACCCACTGACCACCAGCACTCCAATGCCCACGTCATCCATCATTTACTTGGATGCTTCACCTCAGCTCTTACCTCACACACTGTTCTCACCATAAGATGGAGTCTTCAAGCTATAATACCTTCAGTGTTCACACACCGCAGGTCTCTCCAGGCTGTAGGACTGAAGGCGGCTGCGGCTGCGGCTGCGGAAGCGATCATCACGAATTCGCTGTTAACCTGCAAGTTGGAGAGGTTAATGGGTGTGTCCAGGACCTTTATTAAGCCACAGCAGACCTTAAGTAGTGGCCTCTTTATAGTGATCAGACGACCAAAACTTCCTGCTTCCTCTTCAACTAATGTATTGTTCCAGCCACGGTATTCCTTCAGTTCCTAAAAAAAAAAAATTATGCAGGTCCCCTCCCCACCCTGTGTAACTTGGAACATGCCATCGACTGTGGAACACATTTTCAGTTTGCTCTCGGGTTATGCCTTTCCACCTTCATCGTGGTTTTATAATTACCCAGGTACCTGTAGGGATCTCGGGAAGCATTTAGTCTTCTCTCATTAATAAATTATTGTTCTTAAATTAATCTGGCCTCCTTTTCTTTAATTTAGTAGGAGAGTATTTGTACTGATTTTGTTTAATTTTATCCTTGTTTACGTATTATGTATATCTTTTTACATTTTTTTAAGGAGTGAACTCTGTGGTTAGTGCTTTGTAAATGTAATGGCACAAAAAATTATTCGGGCAGACATTCAAAGAATATGAATGGAATTTGAAAGCAAAAGGAATGAATGGAACAACTGAAGTTGATTAAATGTCTTACGGGAAGACTCCTGGTTGTCTTCAAGAGGAGCTAGACAGATACCTAAAGACGGTGCCGGATCAGCCTGGCTGTGGTTCGTACGTTGGTTGCGTGTGACCAGCAGTAACAGCCTCGTTGATCAGGCCCTGATCCACCGGGAGGCCTGGTGGTGGACCGGGCCGCGGAGGCGTTGATCCCCGGAATGCCCTCCAGGTAGCCAGGTAATATAGAAGGAGGCTGAACTAAAGCTACAAAACGATGCATTATTTCCTCGTGGAGCACTGCAAGAAAGTGTTGTACACCTATTGCAACTGTATATTAAGAATTACTATCACTGTCTTGAAAAACCTATCAAACCCAGCCCCAAATATCTCAGTTTGGTGACTTCCATTTACAACTACAATGGAAGAATGTAGCAAAGAATGTTATAGAAAGAATCTCAGGATGCAGTCTGTTTACAGTTTGTTTCGCCAGCAAATAGCGATACCGATGAGACTAGGGAATAGATGTTTTTGTCACAAATTATAAATGAGATATTCTGAAAATGACTGTTTCACTATAACAGGTCACCCACACCTGGTAATGACCTGTGTAACAGAGGTCACCCTCACTTGTCAACAGTCAATTCCAAGAATCTTGCCCAAGATATATTACACAAGACTTGAAAATTTGAAGACGATCGAATAAAGCGTTCTTGAATAATAAACGAAAGCTTGTGAGAAAGCGCAAATGTAAACAGACCTGGGAACGGGTGGCGTTCGTACCATAGAGAGTGAATTCAAACCCCCAGACCCGTTCCCTGACTGTTTTGTTTGTAATCGTGTTACCACGATTTCGTGAGAAACGAAAATATTGCTGAAAATTCCCCTCCCCCCCAAAAATAGGAAAACTATAAATGTAGATCCTATAAATTATCGCGGAAGAAAGAATCTCTTAATTACAAGTCTGTATCACTGACAAACTTGACATTGTGCGAGAGAAGGTAATCAGAAGATGATATAATACTTGAAGAAAAACTTCATTGCAAATTTTGAAAATGAAGGTCCTGCCTCACGAACCTGATGAAATTAAGACACATGTGCAACATAGTCACTGGTAGGCGGGATTCCCGCCTACCAGTGACTATGCCCTCGTCTGCTACCCGTCCCTTTTCCACCTGACGTTAGTATATAAGCGTCAGGCACCTTGCTTCTGCTTCAGAATCTCCAAGACTACGGTGCTCTTCGCACCTACTCCTAGGTTGAGGGACTGATTACCTCATCTTCTGTACATAGTTCTACTATCTTCAAGTTATATCCTGGAATTTGTATTGATAAAGCCACTGGATGGCGAAACGTCTACAATAAAGATACCCAGATGTTGCACATGTCTTAATTTCATCTTGTCGGTATTGTATACCATTCTTGTACACCTCACGAACCTGTTGGAATTTACGGTGGAATAACATAAATGAAAAAAAGAAATAAGTACGGGTGAACACTCTTGAACCGTAAGTGTTCTCAACCTGAAGTAATGGTGTTACTCTCTCCTCCGCTAGTTGAAACCTAATTGTCTTCCATTCCCAGGCGCTCCCTAACACTTATGGTTTTATCTCTTCTATGTGAAAATAATTTTAGAATGAAGGCTTTTGACTATATCACATCGACGACTGATTTCCAAATTAGAACGTGATAAAATGGGTTAAATCATACTTAACCTGAGGACACAGGCATAGCATGGTAGTGACAGGTGAGGTCCTTGAAAGATCGCTGCAGAGGCACTTTTTATTTGTAATATAAGTGAAAATGTGTAATTGTAATGTCATGGCGCACTGAACTAATGTGGGTCATTCAGCGCGAGGAATGGTGGCGGCTCGATCCTGTCTGCAAATCGCGTCTCTGACAAGTCACTATTGATCATCCGATTAATGATCTTAAGAGCGAATCAGATACGTAATATAAAATTAATGGAGACACGAGAGAATAGAAACAGGCTACAAGAACACTTTGGACAGGTTAAACAAGTGGTTGCACAAGGTCATGCCAAACAAGTGCAAGGTCAAGCAAGCAGGAGTGTGTGGAGGAACACCAGATGCACAATAAATATTTTAAGAAAATTTATCAAACGCGTGCAATAAAAGGTTTGTGAATGAACTTTACCCTGAAAACATGTTAACTGCAGAGCCTCGGCAGCACAAGCGGGGCAGTCTTATGTTAGAACTGCCTAAAGGAGCTTACTGTAAACAACGTACTCCAAGTCTACTGTAGAATGTGCAGCACCTATGTACAGGCCACACTGGAGGAAAAGTGGTTAGAGATGGTACAGAGATTTGCAACCA
Source organism: Cherax quadricarinatus (assembly GCF_038502225.1). Taxonomy (NCBI): domain Eukaryota; kingdom Metazoa; phylum Arthropoda; class Malacostraca; order Decapoda; family Parastacidae; genus Cherax; species Cherax quadricarinatus. The sequence goes on from NC_091297.1 coordinate 26,880,223, forward strand.
GACTAGTTAAGGAACAGAGAGATTAAAAAGAAACTGAACTTAACCTCGGAAGAGAGAACAAAGAAAAATACGACAAGTATGTAAAAGATGTACAAGGTATACAATACCGACAAGATGAAAACTGAGACACATGTGCAACATCTGGGTATCTTTATTGTAGACGTTTCGCCATCCAGTGGCTTTATCAGTACAGATTCTGGGACATAATTTGAAGACGGTAGAACTATGGACAAAAGATGAGGTAATCAGTCCCTCAGCCTTGGAGTTGTGATGAGCACCTCTGCACCAGAATCTTCACGACTACGGTGCTCATCACACCAACTCCAAGGCTGAGGGACTGATTACCTCATCTTTTGTATATAGTTCTACTGTCTTCAAATTATGTCCTAGAATCTGTATTGATAAAGCCATTGCATGGCGAAACGTCTACAATAGATACCCAGATGTTCCACTTGTCTCAATTTTTATGTAAAATATATTCATGCGAGACAGAGAGGGGCGATGGAAGGGGGGGGGAGAAAATTGATTCTTGGGCTGGTAAGCATGTGGGATAAGCCTGTGAAGCAGCGTCCATACCTAGTTTCAAGAATAGGGTTGATAGGTCAAGAGACGCCACTAACCAGTAATGCCGGCCAAATAAAGGTTAAGGTCAGGAAGACACTAGATACCCCTTCCCACCTTCCTTTCCCTCCGATTGTGGGTCGTCTTCTGTGGTGGCGAGGCTTGAGCGGCTTAGCCTGAGAGCTCAGCACATCCTCCCCATTTCCTCCATCCTTTGGTTTAAATACCTGTGACTTCTATTTGTTTTCCCCAAATCGTTTAAATTTGCTCACGCTACTAGTTGATGACATGGAATGATTATGGACACGGTTTACAGATGGTGAAAAACGTTTATAGTTTTGTCTTGTGATTTATATAATGAATGAGTAAAATGGTCAGAGTAACAGACTGGTATTGATAGTGTAAATTTGATTATCGAAACCGAATGTTTAAAATTTTACTCTTAATAACTAAAAGGTTCTGGTACTTTGTAAATAAAATAAAATGAAAACATCGCTCGACCCCTGCAAAACAACTTGTTGAGAACACAGGAAGCACAAGGCTTAAAAGCATGTCATAGATTTCGTATTGTTGATTCTAAACTTGCCGAGGCGGGTTTCAGCCAAGGACTGTTCTTCCACAGCTGTTTACGTTCATTGTGGCGTCAAGGCCTTAATATTTGACAAGCCACTGGTGTTATTTACTCCATCATTAGTTCTTTAAATATATAGGTTTCACTGTCTTTACCTCTGTAAAAAAAGAAAGCACATCTGTCAGGTTGTGAACGACCCGGTGAAAGCTAAGTGCTGTGACGTAGAGAGGATGTGAGAGTGAGACTGGAAGACAGCGATACATCAATAATGGTGGGAGAGGCAGCGCAGGAAGAGGAAGTAATGTACTTAGTTGAGGCAGGAGTAAAAGGGGAAAGAGTGAGAGGGAGAATGGAAGGGATAGGGAATAGAAGCAGTAGGAATGGGAATCATGGAGTACAGAGTTACCTTCTTCGCATCTCCCAGTCACCGAAATACATTCCAGGTTTCCACTGCCCTTACGTTAGCTGTACTCTGAAGCTACGTAGGGTTGAGACTTTGCTCCTGGGCCCCCTATACGTAAATTATCATGAAAATTCTTTCGATGTTTACGCAAATTAAAATATCTAGAAATATTAAATGAAATAGCAGCTATATAAATATGGAAAAGGGGATTCAGAACAGCATTAACGACAAAACTCACCTCAGACCACCTTGTACCCGCCTTGTTCATAATTGCTATGTTATTTATGAACAGAAACGTTAAAAATGTAAACGCGATCAAGTCCACCAAAGCATAAGTCTGAAGGACAGTGAATTAATGCAAGATAATATGGCACAAGTAGTCGGTATTGCCCGTGTTGATACTGTGCTCTGAGCCTTCTGTTATGTCAAGACTGGGCAAATTAAAATTCTTTAGGGACAAACAAAGTAGGAACAGTGTGCTCAGGAGAGTATAAACAGATAGGAGTTACTGAATGATCATAAACGCAGATGTTAAGACGTAAGGATAAAACGGCACAATACTGTGACTGGAACAATACACATAGCACATAGCACATAGCATAATAAAATGACGTTTCGATCCGACGACGTAAGGTCGGACCGAAACGTCGTCATAAGTTTCATTCTCCTATGTGCAGGTTGTGTACTAGTGAATGGTAGGGTTATACAGGCATGTTATACATAAGGACATTTGTCTTACAGGTGTGTGTGTTGAGTGCGGTACTGAGTTGGCTCTCGCTCTCTCTTGCTCTCGCTCTTTCGTTTTCTTGTGCGCTCTTGTGCTCTTTTTTGTGTGCTCTCTTGCGCGCGGGCTGGCTCTTACACTCTTGTTCTCCATTACTTTCACACGCTGCTACGCTTTTGCGCTGTCACACATTCTCTAGCGCTCTTGTATTTTCTCTAGCGCTCTTATAATCTAGCGCTCTTGTACTCTCTAGCGCTCTTGTACTCTCTAGCGCTCTTGTACTCTCTAGCGCTCTTGTACTCTCTAGCGCTCTTGTACTCTCTAGCGCTCTTGTACTCTCTAGCGCTCTTGTACTCTCTAGCGCTCTTGTACTCTCTAGCGCTCTTGTACTCTCTAGCGCTCTTGTACTCTCCAGCGCTCTTGTACTCTAGCGCTCTTGTACTCTCTAGCGCTCTTGTACTCTAGCGCTCTTGTACTCTCTAGCGCTTTTGTACTCTCTAGCGCTCTTGTACTCTCTAGCGCTCTTGTACTCTCTAGCGCTCTTGTACTCTCTAGCGCTCTTGTACTCTCTAGCGCTCTTGTACTCTCTAGCGCTCTTGTACTCTCTAGCGCTCTTGTACTCTCTAGCGCTCTTGTACTCTCTAGCGCTCTTGTACTCTCTAGCGCTCTTGTACTCTCTAGCGCTCTTGTACTCTAGCGCTCTTGTACTCTAGCGCTCTTGTACTCTCTAGCGCTCTTGTACTCTAGCGCTCTTGTACTCTAGCGCTCTTGTACTCTCTAGCGCTTTTGTACTCTCTAGCGCTCTTGTACTCTCTAGCGCTCTTGTACTCTCTAGCGCTCTTGTACTCTCTAGCGCTCTTGTACTCTCTAGCGCTCTTGTACTCTCTAGCGCTCTTGTACTCTCTAGCGCTCTTGTACTCTCTAGCGCTCTTGTACTCTCTAGCGCTCTTGTACTCTCTAGCGCTCTTGTACTCTCTAGCGCTCTTGTACTCTCCAGCGCTCTTGTACTCTAGCGCTCTTGTACTCTCCAGCGCTCTTGTACTCTAGCGCTCTTGTACTCTAGCGCTCTTGTACTCTCTAGCGCTTTTGTACTCTCTAGCGCTCTTGTACTCTCTAGCGCTCTTGTACTCTCTAGCGCTCTTGTACTCTCCAGCGCTCTTGTACTCTAGCGCTCTTGTACTCTCCAGCGCTCTTGTACTCTAGCGCTCTTGTACTCTAGCGCTCTTGTACTCTCTAGCGCTTTTGTACTCTCTAGCGCTCTTGTACTCTCTAGCGCTCTTGTACTCTCTAGCGCTCTTGTACTCTCTAGCGCTCTTGTACTCTCTAGCGCTCTTGTACTCTCTAGCGCTCTTGTACTCTCTAGCGCTCTTGTACTCTCTAGCGCTCTTGTACTCTCTAGCGCTCTTGTACTCTCTAGCGCTCTTGTACTCTCTAGCGCTCTTGTACTCTCTAGCGCTCTTGTACTCTCTAGCGCTCTTGTACTCTCTAGCGCTCTTGTACTCTCTAGCGCTCTTGTACTCTCTAGCGCTCTTGTACTCTCTAGCGCTCTTGTACTCTCCAGCGCTCTTGTACTCTAGCGCTCTTGTACTCTCCAGCGCTCTTGTACTCTAGCGCTCTTGTACTCTCTAGCGCTCTTGTACTCTCTAGCGCTCTTGTACTCTCTAGCGCTCTTGTACTCTCCAGCGCTCTTGTACTCTAGCGCTCTTGTACTCTCCAGCGCTCTTGTACTCTAGCGCTCTTGTACTCTCTAGCGCTCTTGTACTCTCTAGCGCTCTTGTACTCTCTAGCGCTCTTGTACTCTCTAGCGCTCTTGTACTCTCTAGCGCTCTTGTACTCTCTAGCGCTCTTGTACTCTCTAGCGCTCTTGTACTCTCCAGCGCTCTTGTACTCTAGCGCTCTTGTACTCTCCAGCGCTCTTGTACTCTCTAGCGCTCTTGTACTCTCTAGCGCTCTTGTACTCTCTAGCGCTCTTGTACTCTCCAGCGCTCTTGTACTCTAGCGCTCTTGTACTCTCCAGCGCTCTTGTACTCTAGCGCTCTTGTACTCTCTAGCGCTCTTGTACTCTCTAGCGCTCTTGTACTCTCTAGCGCTCTTGTACTCTCTAGCGCTCTTGTACTCTCTAGCGCTCTTGTACTCTCTAGCGCTCTTGTACTCTAGCGCTCTTGTACTCTCCAGCGCTCTTGTACTCTCTAGCGCTCTTGTACTCTCTAGCGCTCTTGTACTCTCTAGCGCTCTTGTACTCTAGCGCTCTTGTACTCTAGCGCTCAGTATAAATTATCTGCTCCACATTTAATATGTCAAATAAGAATTATTAAAATGCAGTCTGCATAATTGTTCAATAATTTTTAAATAGCAGATTATTGCTTCTGGGTTTGATGAATTGCTCCATCAATTCCATATTCCTGCAACATTGTGTCTGATGGAACAGTTCAGTAATGGAATGGAATTGTTCCTGCATTATCCTCATTATTTCAACTGCAGGTTTTCGCTTATATTTCATTATCTAATATGTATATTAATGCCATTTATTATACACGAATTAATATTGTATAAAATTTTTCTCTCGTATAATCAGCATTTAATGTTTAGTAAATATAGTCTATATGAAATATTGTACAGCAGGAAGTATTTAAAACTGCTAAGAGCTTACAGCACCTTTTACTGTCTTTCTCTGTCTCTGTCTCCTCTCTCTCCTCTCTCTTTTTACACAGGGTTTGACAAGGTTAAGGATCCCTAGCTTTATTGACAAGCTATTTACAGGTTAAGGATTCCTAACTTTATTGGCAAGCTAAGAACAGTTACCTACATCAGCTCATTTGAAAGCATTTTTATTGTAATGAGACATACAAGTAGGAAACAGGATGAAGTTGGAGCCATCTGTGGGCCAGCATTTTCATTTGATCAACTGACTTTATCTCGTTGACATCATTATGCTGTACGAATGTGTTCCATACTCGAGTCATCCTGGGTATATATGATTTCAGATGCAGTGATGTTCTGGAGAAGGGTACAGCCAGAGTGAAGTTGCTGCTTTCTGCCCGTCTTGTGGCATAAAAGCTTGTTTCACGGTGTCCTCGAAGTGGATCCAAGTGTGGTACTTTGACAATATTAGCCTTGTACATAACAGTAAGGCCACCCACATCCCTCCTGTGTTGAAGGCTCTGCTGAAATGACAGATCTATCCAGAATGGGTCCAGGCGAGAGATGAGACGTCTTGCTCTGTTCTCTACTCTGTCAAGTAGTCGCAGATGAGAGGGAAGGGGGGGGCAGGCAAACCAAGAAAGTGGAGCATATTCAAGGTGTGAGCGTACTTGTACCTCGTACAGAATCTTGCAACCCCTACTATCAAGCAGATGCGAGATACGGCGAAGTGCTGTAAGCTTCCTGGCTGCCTTGTTTGCAAGATTTACAACATGGTTCTTCATGGTCAGTTTGGAGTCGAATTTCACCCCAAGGATATCAACTTCTTCTCCAGGTGCCAACACCCTCCCATTCATCCTTACTACTGCACCAGCATTACCATCATGGTGCCTAGAGACGATCATCATTTGCGTTTTCTCAGGTGCAAATGTTACTTGCCATCTATTTCCCCAAGCTGATACAGCTCTTAGCTGGTGATTGATGTAGCTTAGAGCAGCTGGAATTTCTTCTCTTGGATAAGTGAATGTCAGTGTACAGTCATCTGCATATGCACGGGATTCTGGAATGAGATGGTCATTGAAGTAGACATTCCATAACAATGGTCCCAGCACGCTTCCTTGTGGAACACTTGCCCCAATATGTCGTCTTGCTGCTTCCGTTTCATTGAGAACTACCCTTAGAGATCTACCATGAAAGTAATCACTGAGGAGACATAGCGTAGAGCCTGCAATTCCCAGTGCTTGAAGTTTTGCTAATAGGCCCTGGTGCCACACCCGGTCGAAAGCACCAGCAATGTCCAGTGCTACCACACAGCTGACTTTGGATTCATCCAGTGACTGGTGCCACTTAGTGGAGAAGTTTAACAGATCAGCAGCAGAGTAACCTTTCCTGAAGCCATATTGACGATCACAAAGTAGTGAGTGGTAGTCAAAAAACTGTCATTTGTCTTGAGATTATTGTCTCAAGGATCTTACCAGTGATTGACAGGAGTGACACTGGTCTGTAGTTGCTGATTTCTGCTCTGCTCTTCTTTTTGTGAACAGGATGTGTATGAGGATGTCTTACTTATTTTGCAGGTGCGGATGCATATGCGGATATCTGTTTACAGTAAAATGCAGATGTGGATGTAATAAATTGTGCGGATGTTCCGCAGAAGTGGATATGCACTACATCTCTAATGTATAAGCACTGAGTGGATTGTTGAAGATGGTATAAAATACCGATAGATTGATGATTAAGACACATGTGCAACAGTTGGATATATTGTTAGAACGTTTCGCCTACAAATAGGCAGCAGCAGGTGTAGTAGTGAAATGAAGATGATGTAATTAGTACATAAACCTTGGAAAAACAGTATTTGAGGTGATCAGTCCCTCAGCCACTACTGCACTGTTGCACTGTACAGTTCTTATCACTGTATTGTCAGAGGTCACGTAGCTTCACAAGGAGTTAGTTCAACTAATGAGACGTGCAACACTTTCCTCTCATTTATCATCTTTTTTTTTAACTCTTTAGATAATAACATAACCCTCGTGTTTTTTTTTCCATGTGTGTGTCTTCATCGTTGACCGACCAACTATTTTATCAGTGGTGACTATTTCTTGACTTTACTTACTTGACTGACTGACTGACCGACCTACCAGCCGACCGACCTAACTCGTTCTACTTTAGGCATAAATACCGAAGCCCCCAGTATGGATATCGTCAGTCGCCGCTGTGGCTTACTTCAAGAATGACAAAGTTTATTCTCTATAAGGATTACAATGCTGAGTTTACAGAATTTGGTTATTGTGTGGTTTACATGTAGTAAAATAATAGTGTGTACCACTAGAACACCTAGCATGGCTAGGCATTTCGGGCAGACTTAAATTAAATCTTAAGTTTAAAATATTACAAAATTATGAGGTAAGTTGGTATTATGGCTAAGTGACTAAATACTAGTTTGTGAGTTTAGCAATGTGAATGCTTTTGTTTTGGCACTATACATAGTTTCAGTATTGGAGTATCATAGGCCAACTTATGACTAGTTAAGATTCATTATTTTGAGATTGAGATTGATATTTCTGTTTATGGTCAAATGGGTGAGTGAGTGTAAGTGTTAACCACCAGGTGGTATTCGTGTAATTAGTTGACAGGGTGTATCAGGGAGATAAGATGTTTTCTGATGGTAGTTTTGAAGGTGATGAATGTGTCTGCAGTTCTAGAGTTTTCAGATAGGGTGTTCCAGATTTTAGGGCCTTTGACATACATTGAATTTTTGTAAAGGTTTAGTCGGACACGGAGAATGTCAGAGATGTTTGTGTCTGGTGTTGTGCCTGTGGGTTCTGTCGCAACTATCAAGAAAGCGTTTTAGGTCAAGGTTAATATTGGAATTTAAGGTCCTGTAGATGTAGATTGCACAGTAGTAAGTGTGGATGTACTGAACAGGGAGTAAGTTTAGATCTATGAAGAGTGGGGGGGGTGTGTTGCCAGGGATGGGATTTAGTGATTATTCTTACTGCGGCTTTTTGTTGGGTTATTATTGGCTTTGTGTGTTGCTGCAGTTGAACCCCCAAGCACAGATAGCATAGGTGAGGTATGGATATATAAGTAAATGGTATAGTGTGAGAAGGGCAGTTTGCGGCACGTAGTATCGTATCTTGGAGAGGATCCCAACCGTTTTGGATACTTTTTTGGTTGTGTTGGATATGGGTGCTGAAGTTCAGGTTGTTGTCGAGGTATAGACCTAGGAATTTGCCCTCATTATGCCTGGCAATTAGAGTGTTGTCGATCTTAATGTTAATTTGCGCATCTCCTGCTCTGCTACCAAACATAATGTAGTAGGTTTTGTCAGTGTTAAGCGTAAGTTTATTGGCTGTCATCCAAGTCGATATTTTGATCAGCTCCTCATTAACAATGGTGTTGAGGGTGGCAAGATTAAGGTGAGAGATGACATAAGTCGTGTCGTCAGCAAAGAGAATGGGGTTCAGGTGTTGAGATACGTTTGGAAGATCATTGATGTATATGAATAAGAGCAGGGGACCAAGGACACTTCCCTGCGGAACTCCAGTATCAAGTGGCTGTGTTGTTGATGCTGTGTCTTTAATGGTGACATACTGATACCAGTTAGTAAGGTAAGATTTGAAATATGCAAGCGCATGGCCTCTTATACCATAATGGTCAAGTTTGTGGAGTAGGATGCTGTGGTCTACTGTGTCAAAAGCTTTTCTTAGGTCAATAAAAATTCCTAGTGGATATTCCTTATTTTCCAATGCTGTGTAAAGCAGATCTAGCATTTTTATGATTGCATCGTTAGTGATTTTATTTTTCCTGAATTCAAATTGGCAGGGGTTGAGTATGTTTTGTGCCGTTATAAATGAATATAGTCTCCGGTGCACGAGTTTCTCAAAGATTTTGGATAGCAATGGTAAGTTTGATATTGGCCTATAGTTGTTTAAATCTGTAGGGTCACCACCTTTATGTATTGGTGTAACCCTTGCCATCTTGAGTAGTTTCGGGAAGGTGCTAGTTTCTAGTGACTTGTTAAAAAGCAATGAGATAGCATGCGAGAGGACATGGGCCACTCTCTTGTACAATAATGGTGGGACACGAGACAGATTCCCTGAGTTATTTTTAAGTGACTTTATAATCTCGGTGACTTCCATGGGCTCAGTTGGAGCAGAGTTCCTGGGCCCATTGGTAGCAAGTCATCGTGACAGCTTGGTGTGACGACTTTGTCACTACATGGCCTTTGTCGCACTGAGACGCATGTGGTACAGCAAAGGCTGCTGAATCTAGAATTGTTGAAAGTCACTTTTTTATTTACTTTTGCCAACGTGACAAATGCTCCAAACAACGTGTCCATACTAGTACCATGTCATGTAGGGGAAGGGGTAATGGACGAATGTATGGACAATTGGGGAATATGCGAGTAATCGGGAGGGAGTACGTAGGAGGGAGACAGAAATGAGCAGGATGGAGGCAGGTGGGTATGACAGGTCAGTGGTGACCACCACGACACTCTCATTAACTCTACACTACTCACTACCGTATAACTCTCCCACTCTTCACTCACTCCACCTTATATGAACAAAAAGTATAAGAAATAGAAATACATAACGGGGACAGTGAATATTACTATTTCACTCACAGTTTATTATTAAGTCCTGTACAATAATATATTTGGGAACAGGAGAACATTATTGGGATTTAGATAAATGGGGATGGTGCACATAAGCAGTGAGACAGGGAATACAATTAACTGGTGAAACAGAATATAACTTACAATATAGTTCAGAGGACAGTTCACCACAGGAACTAAGTCACACACAAGCCACAGGTCCCAATACCTATACAGCCCAGTACTGCTCCAAGCCAGTACTCTGCCCAATGTCTCCAACAGAGTCTACTCCCGAGACCCCTCCAGCTCAACTCTGCACACAGGCCAGAGATCCGCTCGTGTCCCTCTAGCTGTCCCTTGAGCTTGTATGGTCCTTCAAGCACCCCCCCCCCCACAATGGGGTGTGCACCACGTGTTTTGACCTGACGCCGAGATCTGACGCTGTCAAGAACAAAAGACCTCAGACTTAAGCCAAAAGGCGTGTCTGACAGCTATTTGCCAAGGCAAGGTGTGACCATATTGGTTAAATTAGGTCTTCCTTCAGAGAGAGAAGCATAATGGACTACATCACACAGTGTGAAGATGTCGTGGGGGGTCGCCAGGAGATACTGAGGTAAGAAATAATTTTATATCTGCGTAATCTTCACGATCACGCCCACACCACTGCCACTATTTGTTGTGGGGCCCCGTGGCCTGGCTGGCAAAGCCTAGGCATAGCAGACTCGACATACGCAAGGCCTGGGCTACTCCTCAAGACTTGCTTAATTATACGCTTCCAAGACATCCAACGTGTGTATTTCTTACTCCAAAATCTCCTGACGAACCCCCGTGACAAAAACAGCTGACTTTCACCTACATCAACTGCAGGGGGAAAAAAATTCATTGCTCCTCATTGTGCTTTTGTCTTAAAAGTTGCCCCAACATACACATCTGTTTATCAGCTACAACATCTGAAAAAATTTAGTAGCAATGAGCCGTCGTTCCTAGTCGACATTTAACTTCAAGGAACAGAGCATCGTACGTGGTGAACGATGTTTACCTTCAGATCCATAAAATAGAGCTAGTGTGCATAGTGAAACAATGCATTTCAGTTGATAGACAATACGAGGAAATCTTATGAAGACTAGTTTCTTAATCCGTGTGAAAAAATGGAAAAAGGCATCTGGGTTCTAGCCATGCAAGTATGTGACGCAGGCGAGGCGTAATTCTCAATACTGCACAGTACTGACATGTTCTGCAATATGCCGGTTAAGCTGCAAAGAGACTTAAATTTTAATTTACAGTTACTGATGTGAAGATAAATCAGCCAAAGCGTATGAACGACACCGGCAAACGAGGTAATTCTGCTACAATCATTTTCACCCCAATAACACCACTTATCAACTCGGAAGAAATTGAAAAGTACAGAAAACTCTTAGCAAGGCTTGTTTATATTATGGGTAACAATATAAAAATGATAGGTGTTGACTATCCATTATTAATTACATAAAATTACCTCCTTTCTTACTGATGTATTTATATCATTGATGTATTAGTGTTGGAAAAATAATTGTTGCTAAGATTCAGTCCGAGCTCTTTGATGGCAGCCAATGGTATCGATGTATCAACACTAACTCTAGGTGGTGATACACGTCTCCAAGTGCCATGGATGTCACTGTCACAGACTGTGACAGTCATTCCTGTGACAATGTCATAACTTATGAAACAAAGGCCAAACTAAAACTTCCAACTTTAAAGAGAAATCGACTAAATTATGAGCTCTTCTCCAAGATAAAAGAAACAGCGCCATCAAACTTAACATTCTGTGTTCATCCTCGGGTCATGTTTTGGAAAATTGCAGATAAGTAAAAACTCACCACCTCTAGGCCTATGAAGTAACTAATGACTGCCCTATGGTTATAACTATGACCATAATTTTCAAAGGGGTGGACCAGTAAGCCAGCAGAAGGCCCCGATCAGATGACCAAAAACTTCAACGGCGGGTCAACTGACTAACATCCGCGTCAGGAAACATTTGTCCTGTTTCCTGACAAACCTAACCTAACCTTGCCCTGTGATTGTCTTCTGATCTAGTCGCCCTCCAACACTGCTGAAGGTTGTGACGCAGCTAGTTTATTATTTACATGCTATTGCCACTGTTCAATTACTGAAGGATGCAACAACTCGGTTACCTCTACTCCCTTACAAGATGAAAACAATGAGAATAAGCAGCTATAAAGTGTCCTTCAGATTTTAATTTGGCTTTATAATAATCCTTATTTTCAATGAAGCTGTTTGATTTATCTTTATCCTTATTTTTTTGTAGCACATCTTGTTTTTCTTATTCACTTGATAACCGACTTGGCAGTCTTCAGTGAAATGATCCTCATCCCCTTAAAATGTCCAAACGTAAATCTACATTCACCTGAATAGCACTCCGAACGTAAATCTGCGCTTTATTTTACATGGATTCTGGAGGCTGCTTGCTTCCCATGTATATTTCATTTTACATTTCGACAAGTTTTGTAGCAATTGTTATAATTCTATGATAGCTACACTTGAGAGAAAAATTCATTATCAGTATGCAAGACTTTTGCAGCAGTTTGCAACATGGTGGCAATGAGATGGTAAGCTGGGTAAAACGAATGTCAACAAAAAGTTTAGCCGAAAAGTAGCCCTAGATCTAGGAAGACTAAGAAGCTAGGAAGCAAATGGATTTGCCAGTGAAGATTAAACGGAGTGAGAGATTGGATAAGGTAGCGTAGATGATGAAATGGAAACACAGATTTCGCACAGGTGGTACAGGGGAAATAAAAGGAAAATTTACGAGGGAAGAGGAGCCGGGATGAGAATGGAGGAAGTGGGTGAGGCAGTATGCAAGTACAAAGCTGGTAAAACCATGAGCCTATATGGGATTAAGATCCCAGACTAAAACTAGGTGAGGGTGCAATCCTGTATAATGTATGAAATGAGGGAAGGAGTCTAAGGAATGCCACCCCTCAAGGAAGGTTCCTTGATGTTGGTGAGGGGCTCTTGATTTAAGGAATTGGATCTGTGCTCCAGTTCCCCGAATTAAGCCTGAATGCCTTCCACATCCCCCCCCCCAGGCGCTGTATAATCATCCGGGTTTAGCGCTTCCCCCTTGATTATAATAATAATAAGGAATGCCAGCGAACATATAGTTCCTGTGTGTAAGGCAACAAGTGTGTGTAAGAATTATAAAAACACATTAGGAGCAACACTGCAGCAGGCCTAGGGAATTAGTCTGTTAAGTATATTGTGTAAAGTGTATGGTAGAATTATCAAGGAAAACAATAGGATTGTTGAGGAGCAACATGGGTATAAGAAGAGGAGGAATATAGAAGCTATTGCATTTGATGAACAAAATTATAGGGCGGATATGAATGACATGGCAAGTGTTGTGAAGGAATGTAGTAGGTAGTAATATTTTTAAAAAGGATGAGAGTGAGGTTAAGGTTAGAGTATATAAAGAAGGAAGTGGGGACTTTTCCAGTGAAGGTGATCTCCTTAGATAGGGACGCTTGACGTCACTATTGCTCAGTGTATTTCTCGACGGGGATGTAAAATAAGCTAATGCAGAAGTGTGGAGACGAGTTGTAGACTTAAAATACAAGAAATCTTATAGAAAGTGGGATTTGCCACCGATGCTGGCTACTAATGACACTATTTCTTTGGAGGAAGAATCAGATGAGAAGGTAAAGAAATTGGAATAGTTTGGAAGTGTGTGTAATCGAAAGAAGTTGAACGTGAGCACGGAATATAGGGAGAAGGGAAAAATCCAGCCAATTAATGATTTGACATCAGATTGGAACAAAATGAATTAGGTTATAGGAAGAGGGTGTATTATTAGATTGAAGACGAAATGACAAAAAAGCAGAATAAATGAGGGAACGAAAGCAGGAGAAATGATGAGGTGTCTGGAAAGAAAAGTTTGTTAGCAAATGTAAGAGGAGGAATTTAAAGTTACTGTAGAGACAACACTATTGTACCGATGTTAGACATGGTTTTCTAATGAGAATGAGGCTGGTGGCAGTGTAGATGGCATATGAGATCCATATATTGTGCAAATATTATTCAGAGAACAATGAATAAGGAAATCAGATGACTGGATGGTGATCTCAGTATGATACAGTGGAAGAAAGGGGATGGTGATGTGGTTGTTTAGACAGGTTGAAAAAGACGAGGAGTTTAAATCTGGAGGAGAATAACCAACCAGAATTGAGCTCTGGAGATGGAAAACGGTATTTGCACTCGGAAGCATGAGCGAGTTTTTTTTTTTCGGATCACTTAAATAGTGATGGTCATGCCTTTTTGGAAAGGCCGCTTGATAGTGAATGAGTTTCTCCTTTAGGTCACACTGTGGAAACTGTAAGTGTTAAAAAACCGTAAGAGGTGAACCCAAATGTTTTAAAAGTACATAAAATACTGTAGCTTATAAATATGTTGTAGACTATTGTAACGTATCTTAAAAGCACTGCAAAAGCTGAAAATTTTATGTGATTGAAATTAAATATCAATAAAATTGCAATTAATTTGCCTTAAAACTGTCTTTCAAACAGTGACTGATTTTTGACACATTGCATTCCTCGGCTCTCACGTCGTTATGAAGCTGTAAATATTGTGGTATATAATCTAATTACTTGAGCCAATAATAGTTCACAGGCGCACAGAATATAACATTTTAAAAACTGTTTTTGGCTACTTTGACTTATTTTGCAAACACTTGTGTTGCTGATCTCACACATAATCTTTGTCCTAGTTCCGATACCAGGAGAACTGTCAGGAGCCAATATAGTTTTTGATTTGTCTGGAACCTAAAATCTGAGCAGAATCTTTAGCAGGCCTAAGTCTCCCACCAGATCAGTAAGCTCATTTTGAGAGAAAAAAAACTTTACTGTTATCAGGTGGTACTGACACTGGTATATCTGATCCATGAGCAACAGGTCGTAGGGCAGATGGAAGGTTAGTCATGTATCCTTGTATATCACAGCAGCAGAAGTATGCCATCACTGATTTTCTTTGGTTCCCTTCAGATCTCTGGAAAACCAAAATTAAATTATTTTCTCGTAGGTTTCGTCTACAACTTCGACACAAGCAGAACAAACTTCATGATTTGTCCTGGTTTCCAACTTTCACTCCAAAGTAGAGTTATTTTCTGGGCACACAATCTCTCTCTCTCTCTCTCTCTCTCTCTCTCTCTCTCTCTCTCTCTCTCTCTCTCTCTCTCTCTCTCTCTCTCTCTATCTCTATCTCTATCTCTATCTCTATCTCTATCTCTATCTCTCTCTCTCTATCTCTCTCTATCTCTCTCTCTCTCTCTCTCTCTCTCTCTCTCACTCTCTCACTCTCTCACTCTCTCACTCTCTCACTCTCTCACTCTCTCACTCTCTCACTCTCTCACTCTCTCACTCTCTCTCACACACACGGCAGACACAACACCTAACCCATTAAAAAAAATGGGGGCTCACAGAGAAAGCTGAAGGTTCAGGGGGTCAGAGGAAGATGGTCCTGGTAAGGAAGAATGGATGGAAGAGCAGTGGAAGAATCAGCGCCATGTGTGACTAAAGAACTTTTATTCCTATTGACTAGAGTTTATCGGCTGTTTGTGCTATAATGATGTGACGTTGTCTTTGACCTATTCGCAACCACGCAAACCAGTTTGCCATGCGTTGTCATTTAGGTACTTGTAATTCTTGAATGTAATTGTCCCCTTAATGTTTATTTGGTTTAAAGACTGTGAACTATAAGAGTCTCTAAATCTGATATATGATAACGGGTAGAGGAAAAAGACTTGAGCAAACACTCAAGATATATGAGGAAACGTTTGGGTCCTAGTACTTTCACTCCTATTATACATTGAGTACAAGAAAGAGATTAGTTGAGGTACACGTGAGGAAAGTGAAAGCAGTGATGGTCAGGCTGAACAGCGCCGAAGTCGCCCGATTGTCACATCACGGTGAGGGGCAAGGCGAAATGTAGAGAATCAAGGGGCTAAATTTCGGAGATATTGCAGCTTTCTCCTTTGTTTTATTTGTAAATGTCATTAAAGGTGTTTTCCAACAACGCCGTTTTGTAAGCTGAAATTCGGTTGTTAGCCGGGCTTCACCCCGGCTTACGACCGATGAAAACTGAGGTGACGTGGAGACGTGTCAAGGCAATAATAGTTCTGTAAGTGCACTCTTTCTTGTAAAGTTCAGGACAGAACATAAGGAGAACTTTTAGAAAGAAGCATGTTACTGCCCCTCTTAGATGTGGGTGGGTGTGAGTTAGACCTGATAGCTTGTGCTAACAGGTCGGTTGCCGTGTTCCTCCCTTAAGTCAATGTGACCTGACCTGACTAGGTTGGGTGCATTGGCTTAAGCCGGTAGGAGACTTGGATCTGCCTCGCATGGGCCAGTAGGCCTTCTGCAGTGTTCCTTCGTTCTTATGTTCTTATGTTCTTATGTTCTTTGTTCGTGTGTCAATGTGAGAATGAAACTGAATCGGGTTATCCTCCTAGTGGGTTTCCTACCTTGAAGGAAACAGTATCCTTGTTGTGTAATGCTGAGAAGGACGTCAAAAAAGTCTACCTTCTCATTCGAACTCCAAAAGTAAACTTAATAAGCTCGTCTGTTAATGCTACTGAGATTATGAATAAAGGAAGCAGTTTTAACATATTTAAGCCACTTTGCTTGGCTTTTACGGACTCGTAACCGTCAGGGATTAATAATACGAAATTCCGAAAAGTGCACTACGTATGGTGACCCTAGACCATAACATAGTGTAGGAAACTACAAGTTATTGACATAAGCTCTGTTTCAGGTAAGTTTTACCTGAGCAACAGAAAAAAAAGTAAGATCAATTATACAGAATCAGAACCCGTGTCGATATCATGTAGTTTCCCAAGTAGTATTCTGGTCCCTTACTATTTTTATAGTATGTAAATGAAATGCCCCTCGGTGTCAGGTTTAAGCTTCTGTTGTGTGCAGACGAAAGTGCTCTGCTAGTCTCGGGTAAAGACCTATATGGTATACCTAATTAATGTACTATCACTCAAACTAGCGTCCTACAGCAAATGGTTATTAAGAAAATTTAAGCCATACTCTGGTACGAAAAGCAAACCGAAAAAGGTAAATACTTTTATTATCTGGGAATTTCCTTTGATTCGTGATAGTGAACAATGTAACAAAAAAAAAAGCAAGTGCCAGGTTAAAGTTGTTCTAAAGACAGGCACAGTGTCTACCTACTAAGGCTCTCAGAACCTTGTGTCTACCTCTTATACAGTGTCATATAGATTATTTTATTATTCATGATACTCTTTTCTAACAAAAATAATGACAGATGCAAATCGCCCAGAACAAAATGGCGAGATTCATCCTGGACCTGGGTCCAAGAGAGCATGTAGGCCAGGATGAATTAAAACTGGATACACAATGTTGAAGACGGAGTAAAGTACCTGAAGTTAAATGTTTATAAAATTGCTCACAAGTAGTGTGCAGAATATCTTGCTGCGAAATTTGTCAAAGCTAGGAACCAAAATCAGTATAGTACTAGAGTGAACACAATGTTGTAGTACTTACACTAGGTGGCCAGGCCTTATTATACAGCAGTAAAGGAGTGAAACGGATTGCCTGAGCATGTCATATCATGAACCGGTTCAGGAAGTTACCTGAAGGGTGTTCCGGGGGTCAACGCCCCGCGGCCGGGTCTGTGACAAGGATTTGCTGTGGATCAGGGCCTAATCTACCAGGCTACTTCCGTACGAACCACAGCCCGGATGGTGAAGTACCGACTTAAGGTGCCTGTCCAGCTTCCTCTTGAAGACAGCCAGGGATCTATTGGCAATCTCTCTCATATATGCTGAGAGGCAGTTGAACATCCATGGGCCCCTGACACTTGTATTTCTTAGTGTACTCATGGCACTTCTGCTTTTTTACTGTGGGGGGGGGGGATTCTGCACCGCCTGCCAATTCTTTTGGTTTCATAGGGAGTGATTTCCGTGTACAGATTTGGGACTAGTCCCTCTAGGACTAGGTCAAGGGACTTCAAACGTTTCCAGTAATTTAGGTGTTTTATTGTACTTATACGTGCAGTGAAAGTTCTCTGTATTTCTCCAGGTCTGCAATTTCAACTGCCTTGAAAGGAGCTATTAGTGTATAGCAGTATTCCAGTCTAGAGTACAAGCTATTGGAAGAGAATCATCATTGACTTGGCATCCCCAATTTTAAAGGTTTTTCATCATTTTCCTCGCAGATGTTGTAGAGAGACAGTTGTGATTTTTGAAAGTGAGAGTCTGACATTATCATTCCTAGGTCCTTCAGTTTAGTTTTTCGCTCTGTTGTGTATTGGGAATTTGTTTTATATTCCGATCAAGCTTTTATTTCCTAGATTTTTCCGTAGTGGAGTAATTGAAATGTGTCCTCACTGAACTTCATATTGTTTTCTGTGACCCATTTTAAACACTTCGTTAATGTCCGCTTGGAGATTTTCAGAATTTGCTTGACACTATCAAGCAAATTCTGGTATCAGCAAAGGAGGATACGGTATTGTAGCTTTCTCTGTCCGTATGAGGATGAGGAAAAGAATGGGGGAGAGAACTGTGCTTTGTGGAATAGAGCTTATCACTGTAACCGCCTCTACTATTTACTATTATTCTTTGTGAACTACTTCAGCTATCATAACTTTGGGGTCCATTATGTACCTCTGTAATCTTTTGACTACCGTCCACAGGATGGGTATGGGATGTATAATAAATATATTAAAATAATTACTATTTGTGTTCGGTTTGTTAGGAAGTTATAGATCCATTTACCCACTTTTCCTGTTATTCCTTCATCACACATTTTGTGTGCTAGGACCCCAATGGAAACAAGTTACTTTTTCCGACTTTTTTTTTATCCTAGGTAATCTACACATATGCTATGTATGATAATTTATGTAACTGTATTTGTGTACCTGTACCTAAATAAACTTGCTTACTGCACCTGTCGAAGGCTTTATCAAAGTCTATATACTACCTCTGTATTTTGTTTGTCCTCCAGTGCATCCAAGACTGTCATAGTGGTTCACTAGTTGTGAGAGGCACGAGCGATCTACTCTAAATCCATGTTGCCCTAGGTTGTGAAATTGTTCGGTGTCCAAGTAGTTGGCGATCTTGATTCTTAGAACTTTCAAAGATTTTTATATGGGACATTAGTGCTATCGGTCTATTTCTTAGTAATTGCTTTACTGCCACCTTTGTGGAGTGGGGCCATATCCGTTGCTTTTAGTGATTGTGAGATGACCCCCTGTGTCTATGCCCCCTCTCTAATATTTAAGGCACGTGAAAGTAACGTGTAAATTAAATAATTTATACGTTACTGTATATAATTATAACCAGTTAAACCTGTATAACTATACTTAAAACTTACTTATCCACCAAAGCAACAGCAATAAAGGAGTGGAACACATTACCTACACATGTCGAAGCTTGTCCTAGCATGAGCCAGTTCAGGAAGAGAACTAAGAAGTACCTAATGAATGAAGCTACAGAAAGGGAGGAGAATGATTTCTTGTATAGCTAAAATTCATATCCCTATTATAGCAAGCTGATCCTCTTTAATGTTCACGTAAATAACGCTGTTGATTTTATTCCTATTGTATCTCCTTTTATTGTAAGTGATTTTCACAGTTGTTACTTGGCTGTTGTAGCTGCTATGGTTGATTGATTCGTACTATAAATTATTGCTAGGCTTTAAATAATGAGATATTACAAGGACCCCATTGGAAATAAGTCATTTTCTTGGGTTATCGTAGGTAATTTATACACGTTTTAAACTAGGTAAGATAATTATACTTATGTGTACCTGTACCTAAATAATTTAGATCTCGTTTTCCAGTACTCGTTTTCTATTTTTTTTTTCTAATTAGAAAACTTTTTAAATGGGGCTAACTAATCAAAACACTGCAGGATGCTAAGAAGACACTTTATTTATTTATTTAATAATTTGAACATAGTGGTACAAAATAATAATAATATCTCTATTTCTAGAAGTACAAAGTATACAGACCTAGCTAATTTATTTAGGTACAGGTACGGATAAGTACAATTATTATACCTAGTAACGTGTATAAATTATCTCTGGCTTATTTCCATTGCAATCCTTGTAATATCAATATTATTTAGAACCCAGCTGTAAGATACAGTAGAAATCAGTAACTCAGCTGTGTGAAAATCACTTACAGTAAAATGAGGTGCAATAGGAATAAAGTGAACAGAGTCATCTACATTTTTTTTTGTAGCGCTCTTATTTATTTTATTTAGAAATTTTAGCATACAAACAGAGGTACAAAAAATACAGGTAAGAGCAGCATGCCAAAGCCACTTATATGCATAGCATTACGGGCTGGCTTAAAATTAACTTAAGATTAACTAAGCAATGATGAAATCAGTGATAAGACATTATTGTAAACATAACTATAAAATCTTTTTCTGTCTCATAAATACGCTAGATAACAGGGATATCTTGCTACTCCTACTTACACTTTGGTCACACTTCACAGACACGCACATGCATATATACATACATCTAGGTTTTTCTCCTTTTTCTAAATAGCTCTTGAATGGTGTGGCTGCAGCCGCAGCAAGCAGCAACAAGGCTGCTCCTATATCTTGCCGTCCCCTGGGCCTATCCGAACTCCAGTGATGGCCAAATTTGCAAGTACTGCTGCAACAACATGCAAGTTAACTATAGTTACATAAAAACTGACGGTGACGACAACGAAATGGACTAAATATGACAGAAGAGGGACCGGCATTCAAGTACCAGACCTGCTGCCAGACGTGAACCAGACACAAGACGTTTTCCACCAAATGAAATAACTGACCTCCATATCAACTGCACCAGTGTTTAACGGGAAGACAACATGGCAGAAATCCTGATCAACTAAATCTCCAAGGAAATGCCAGGTCTGTAGGACTTTTTTCGTCAGTGCCAAACGAGGGAAAGATTTGAGCCTTAAAACATGGCTGACCGGCATTCAAACAGCAGCTACTGCCAGACGTACAACTAGCGAAGTGAAATTCTCATCTTTACTGACGTTCATCTGTTGACAGTAGCATCATATCTGTACCACCATCATATCACCTGTACCAGTGCTAACGAGAGGGAAACACAGGAGACATCGTCAAATCAACAGTACAAAACTCCAAGGTATAGGACGGTTATCCCTCAGTGCCAGTCGTGGGAAAGAAGTGAATAGTTAAAGAGTCAAGGTTAATATTTTAGTAGCTGACCTATATTCAGCTGACCAGTGTACAGTGAGAGAATCATAGCAGAAAAAGCCAAATATATCTATAAACTCAAGGAAAGTCAGGTGGTGTTACTCCCCTCAGTGTTTTAAAAATGGCTGAGTCAGCAAAACAGGTCAGGAGACAACAACACGACACAACCCCCGATAAATGGAATTGAGGGGGATTTGGAAGGATAAAACCATTGATTAAACCTTTCTGGTCTACCAGAATGGAAAGGAGTTAGAAGTTAATTGGTGAAGCCAGACTGTGAAGTGAGGTGGGTAGGGGAGGGTGAATAAGGGGTTAAATGTAAGGGTGTTGCGAAGTTAAGGGAAAAGTGAGCAGTGAAGAGGGTTTTGAAGAGGAAATTTTACTAGTAATTCAGTGTAATTAAAGCAGATACTAAGTGTACTAGGGACTGGAAAAGAGAAATAAATATTATTGTATATGAGTAAAAGAGCGAAGAGTGAAAATGGCAGGCATTAGAGGGGTACAGGCTGCCATAATTATATTTATATTTCTTCTTCAATTCCATGAAGAAAGAAATCAGTCATGGGGGTTGGAAAAGGTGAATGGAGTAACAGCGCCCTGGACAGTAAAAGCCCAACAGTTGCCATCCTACCAGAAAAGTAAACCTCACTATCGCCGCAAGGTCTGGCAACACCGCATACCCAAACAAAAACAATGGCACACAGCTCTTATTGTAGCGCTCTTAAGTGGTGATATCCAAATTAATCCAGGACCTCAAACTAGTGTGCAGAGGCAAAACAGACAGATAAATGACGGCAATAATGACGGTCTAGTAGCTAGGGATGATAACCTTAACTCCATATGTAATGCATACATAGGTCAATGTGAGACAATACAGCCATTATTATCTCAAACACTACCAAACAGATGCATACACTGTACTAAAGTATGCATGAAAAACAGAAAAGGCACCTTATGTAAAATGTGTAAGGGGTGGGTGCATGATGGATGTATGTACAATTATAGCAACGGTGCCAGAATTCATTTTGTGTGTAACAAATGCACTTTGGCACAGTTACCCTTTAGCAGTGATGACATTGATTTACCTAATTTTAATACAAATGACCCATTGCCATATATTGATGATTATGATTGTTTTATGAAAACAGGCCTTCACTTTATTCATGTCAATGCAAGATCACTTCTTCCTAAATTGGCAGAGATTAGGATTCTAGCTAACAAAATTAGGGCGGCAGTTATAACCATCTCTGAATCTTGGTTGGATGATACGGTGACTGACGACGAGGTCAAAATAGATGGTTACAATATAAAACGCTTAGATAGGAACAGAAAGGGCGGTGGAGTATGTGCCTACATTAGAAATGACTTAGCTTACAACCCAAGACCTGATTTAAATAACAATAAACTGGAGATTCTATGGTTTGAAGTGCTGCTTCCCAAGACCAAACCCATCTTAGTAGGAACTAGTTACCGCCCTCCTACCCAGGACCAGTTCTTAGAAGACTTTTCCAGAGTCTTGTCCGGAGTTGAAAGCAATTGCGAAACAATAATACTGGGCGACTTCAATATCTGTTTTCAGCAACAAAATAACGGGCTATGCAAAAGGTATAAGCAAATTCTAGGATTAAATAGCTTCACCCAACTAATTAATAAACCAACCCGGATCACACAGTTCTCAGCCACCCTAATTGACCACATACTTTGCAACCGCGCTGAGAACATTAGTCAGTCAGGCGTCATTACCACAGGTCTTAGTGATCATTTCATCATTTACTGCACCAGGAAAATCACTAGGGATAGGATAGGCCTACACAGGACAATAAAACTGAGGTCAACTAGAAACTACAGTAAAGAAACACTGGTAAATAGGCTACACAATTGTGACTGGACAGAGATAACAAGTTGCACGGACGTAAACGATGCCTGGGAAAAATTCAAAACAATGTTCACTACCATTCTTAATAATATTGCACCAGTTAAAGAGGTTAGGATTAAACGAAGAACTGAACCCTGGATAACTACTGAGATATTAGATAATATGAAATTCAGAGACCAGCTGCTAAAAAGATTTAAAGCAAACAGACAGGATATTGCAGCACTAAATGAATTCCAAAGGGTGAGGAACAGAGTACAGAGGCTTATAAAAGGAGCAAAGGCAAAGCACTATTGCTCAAAAATTGAAGAATATAAGCATAACCCCAGAAAGCTCTGGCAACAACTAAAACAGTTGGGGTATAGCCATAAGCCAGTAGATAGGTCTAACATAGTACTCACTATCGATAATGAGGTATGCCACGAAACATCTAAGGTGGCAAATTGCTTTAATTCCTACTACACATCTGTTGCATCAACACTAGTAAGTAAACTACCAGCTGCATCAAATACCTTTAACACAGACTCTGATAAGTTTCAAACATACTATACCAATAAAGGGGTAACCCCAAACAGTTGTCAACTAGTAAGTGTATCTCATGACTTCATTCAAAAAGAACTAAGCAGGTTAAACCCAACTAAGAGCACAGGCCCTGATAACATCCCGTCTAAGTTCCTAAAAGATGGTGCTTTTGAACTGTCAATCCCTATTGCTCACATAATAAATCTATCAATCACCACTAATACCGTACCAGAGGGGTTCAAGGAGGCCAGAGTTACTCCTATCTTCAAGAAAAATAATAGGTCTGATGTAAGCAACTATAGACCTGTTAGTATACTCAGTATAATATCTAAAATTCTGGAGAGGGCGGTGTATTCTCAAGTAGTTAAGTACCTTAATGACAACAGCATTCTCCATAGCTATCAATCGGGCTTTAGAAGATCCTACTCAACCGATACCTCCCTTATTAATCTGATGGATTACCTGAGAACTGAAATGTCAAAAGGGAACCTCATAGGTATGGTAACCTTAGACCTGCAAAAGGCCTTCGATACTGTCAACCACAATATATTATGTAATAAACTTCAAACTATCGGTATAGGTTCTGTAGACTGGTTTAAGTCCTACCTTAGCAACAGGAGACAAATAGTCAAAATCAACAAAACACAATCAGAACCCCTGCCGATAACATGTGGAGTTCCCCAAGGTAGTATTCTGGGTCCCTTACTATTCTTATGTTATGTCAATGATATGCCTATCAGTGTCAAGTGCAAACTCCTACTGTATGCAGATGACAGTGCTCTGTTAGTGACAGGTAAAGACCCACAAGATATTGCTAATGTTTTAACACTGGAACTGGAGTCCTGCAGCAAATGGTTAGTAGACAACAAACTATCATTACACCTAGGGAAAACTGAAGCCATTCTCTTTGGAACGAAACATAAACTGAGAAGGGTAAATAATTTTAATGTTCAGTGTAATGGGGAGTCCATCACTTTGGTTTCATCAGTTAAATATCTGGGAATCCCCTTTGACCCATGCATGTCAGGAGAATTGATAGGGAACAGTGTAGTAAAGAAAGCGAATGCCAGGCTGAAGTTCCTGTATAGACAAGCACGGTGTCTACCTACTGAGGCTCGCAGGACCCTATGTCTAGCCCTTATACAATGCCATATGGATTACGCTTGCTCTTCTTGGTACTCTGCCTTGACAAAAAAACTGAAAGATAGACTGCAAATCACCCAGAACAAAATCGTAAGATTCATCCTGGGGCTGGGACCAAGAGAACATGTAGGCCAGGATGAATTACAGCAGTTGGATATGCTGAATGTTGAAGACAGAGTAAAACAACTGAAGCTAAATCATGTTTATAAAATTGCTCACGAACAGTGTCCAGAATATCTTGCTGTCAATTTTGTCAAGGTTGGGAACCAAAGCAATCATAGTACTAGGGGGAGAGAGCACAACTTTGTAGTACCCACAGTCAGTGGCCAGGCTTCAAACACCTTTTATTGTACAGCAATAAAGGAATGGAACAGACTACCCACAAATGTCAAGGCCAGTCATAGCTTGAACCAGTTCAAGAAGACTGCCAAAAAGTGTCTGATGAACGAAGCAACAGAAAGGGAGGGGAATGATTTTCTATTTTTTAGCTAAAATACGTGTAAATTTTACCTTATCCCTAGTAATGACCCTCGTATTGTAGATAGTCGTAATGACCCTCGGGTAGTAGATAGTCTTAATGACCCTCGTATTGTAGATAGTCTTAATGACCCTCGTGTAGTAGATAGTCTTTTTAGTATGATAATAAGATGTTATCTTCATTATAGAATAATAAGAAAATATTATAACCTTTATATTATAATAATAAGGTAAAAGGACCCCAATGGAAATAAGTCACTCTGTCTGACTTTTTTGGGTTATCCTAGGTTCTCTACACATATGCTGCTATGTATGATAATTCTATGTAACTGTATTGTGTATACCTGAATAAATTTACTTACTTACTTACTGTTCTTTATTTCTTCTATTGTCCATGGGGAAGTGGAAAAGAATCTTTCCTCCGTAAGCCATGCGTGTCGTATGAGGCGACTAAAATGCCGGGAGCAATGGGCTAGTAACCCCTTCTCCTGTAGACATTTACTAAAAAAGAGAAAAAGAAAAACTTTATAAAACTGGGATGCTTAAATGTGCGTGGATGTAGTGCGGATGACAAGAAACAGATGATTGCTGATATTATGAATGAAAAGAAGTTGGATGTCCTGGCCCTAAGCGAAACAAAGCTGAAGGGGGTAGGAGAGTTTCAGTGGGGGGAAATAAATGGGATTAAATCTGGAGTATCTGAGAGAGTTAGAGCAAAAGAAGGGGTAGCAGTAATGTTAAATGATCAGTTATGGAAGGAGAAAAGAGAATATGAATGTGTAAATTCAAGAATTATGTGGATTAAAGTAAAGGTTGGATACGAGAAGTGGGTCATAATAAGCGTGTATGCACCTGGAGAAGAGAGGAATGCAGAGGAGAGAGATTTTGGGAGATGTTAAGTGAATGTATAGGAGCCTTTGAACCAAGTGAGAGAGTAATTGTGGTAGGGGACCTGAATGCTAAAGTAGGAGAAACTTTTAGAGTGGGTGTGGTAGGTAAGTTTGGGGTGCCAGGTGTAAATGATAATGGGAGCCCTTTGATTGAACTTTGTATAGAAAGGGGTTTAGTTATAGGTAATACATATTTTAAGAAAAAGAGGATAAATAAGTATACAAGATATGATGTAGGGCGAAATGACAGTAGTTTGTTGGATTATGTATTGGTAGATAAAAGACTGTTGAGTAGACTTCAGGATGTACATGTTTATAGAGGGGCCACAGATATATCAGATCACTTTTTAGTTGTAGCTACACTGAGAGAAAAAGGTAGATGGGGTACAAGGAGAATAGAAGCATCAGGGAAGAGAGAGGTGAAGGTTTATAAACTAAAAGAGGAGGCAGTTAGGGTAAGATATAAACAGCTATTGGAGGATAGATGGGCTAATGAGAGCATAGGCAATGGGGTCGAAGTGGTATGGGGTAGGTTTAAAAATGTAGTGTTAGTGTGTTCAGCAGAAGTTTGTGGTTACAGGAAAGTGGGTGCAGGAGGGAAGAGGAGCGATTGGTGGAATGATGATGTAAAGAGAGTAGTAAGGGAGAAAAAGTTAGCATATGAGAAGTTTTTACAAAGTAGAAGTGATGCAAGGAGGGAAGAGTATATGGAGAAAGAGAGAGAGGTTAAGAGAGTGGTGAAGCAATGTAAAAAGAGAGCAAATGAGAGAGTGGGTGAGATGTTATCAACAAATTTTGTTGAAAATAAGAAAAAGTTTTGGAGTGAGATTAACAAGTTAAGAAAGCCTAGAGAACAAATGGATTTGTCAGTTAAAAATAGGAGAGGAGAGTTATTAAATGGAGAGTTAGAGGTATTGGGAAGATGGAGGGAATATTTTGAGGAATTGTTAAATGTTGATGAAGATAGGGAAGCTGTGATTTCGTGTATAGGGCAAGGAGGAATAACATCTTGTAGGAGTGAGGAAGAGCCAGTTGTGAGTGTGGGGGAAGTTCGTGAGGCAGTAGGTAAAATGAAAGGGGGTAAGGCAGCCGGGATTGATGGGATAAAGATAGAAATGTTAAAAGCAGGTGGGGATATAGTTTTGGAGTGGTTGGTGCAATTATTTAATAAATGTATGGAAGAGGGTAAGGTACCTAGGGATTGACAGAGAGCATGCATAGTTCCTTTGTATAAAGGCAAAGGGGATAAAAGAGAGTGCAAAAATTATATGGGGATAAGTCTGTTGAGTATTCCTGGTAAAGTGTATGGTAGTTATAATTGAAAGAATTAAGAGTAAGATGGAGAATAGGATAGCAGATGAACAAGGAGGCTTTAGGAAAGGTAGGGGGTGTGTGGACCAGGTGTTTACAGTGAAACATGTAAGTGAACAGTATTTGGATAAGGCTAAAGAGGTCTTTGTGGCATTTATGGATTTGGAAAAGGCGTATGACAGGGTAGATAGGGGGGCAATGTGGCAGATGTTGCAAGTGTATGGTGTAGGAGGTAGGTTACTGAAAGCAGTGAAGAGTTTTTACGAGGATAGTGAGGCTCAAGTTAGAGTATGTAGGGAAGAGGGAAATTTTTTCCCAGTAAAAGTAGGCCTTAGACAAGGATGTGTGATGTCACCGTGGTTGTTTAATATATTTATAGATGGGGTTGTAAGAGAAGTAAATGCGAGGGTCTTGGCAAGAGGCGTGGAGTTAAAAGATAAAGAATCACACACAAAGTGGGAGTTGTCACAGCTGCTCTTTGCTGATGACACTGTGCTCTTGGGAGATTCTGGGCCACCCTGCCTTGGTGGGAATCGGCCAGTGTGATAAAAAAGAATAACAAATGAGTATTACAAAGACAGGTCCAATGGTTGCATGCATTGCTTTACATTCAGTAGAATGGAGTATTCTGTTAGGTAGTGTATTTAAAAAAATAACAAAGTTAGGTTTAACATTTGTGTGATATAATTGTGAGGAACATTTAGGATATACAATTTATATGGTTCAGTTATTCAGTATTTATTTGGTTTTGGGTGAGTAAGTGAACTTTGAGAAGAGACTTGAATTTATAAACAGGTAGTGTTTCTTTTATATTTACAGGTAATGAATTCCAGATTTTAGGGCCTTTTATGTGCATTGAGTTTTTTGCATAGCGTGAGATGGACACGAGGAACATCAGAGAGTGATCTGTGCCTTGTATTATGGTCATGTGTTCTGTTGAGGTTGGCAAGGAGATGTTTGAAGGGAGGGTTAATATCAGAGTTAAGTGTTCTATGTATGTAATAAGTGCAATAATAAGTATGGATGTTTTGTATGGTGAGTAGGTTGAGTGTTTTGAATATTGGTGGAGTGTGCTGCCTGTAGTGAGAATTTGTTATTCTAACTGCAGCCTTTTGTTGGGTAA
The DNA here is from genome assembly GCF_038502225.1 of Cherax quadricarinatus. NCBI lineage: Eukaryota > Metazoa > Arthropoda > Malacostraca > Decapoda > Parastacidae > Cherax > Cherax quadricarinatus. The sequence continues at coordinate 26,908,303 of NC_091297.1, forward strand.
TTAGTGGTCTGAGATGGTTAATTGTTGTTGAGCCCCATGCACAAATTCCATAGGTGAGATAGGGGTAAATAAGAGAGTGATAAAGGGCCAGGAGGGCTGACTGTGGAACATAGTACCGTATCTTCGATAGTATGCCTACAGTCTTGGAAATTTTCTTAGAAATTTGTTGTATATGTGTATGAAATTTGAGTCTATTATCGAGGTGGATTCCTAAGAATTTTCCCTCTGTTAGCTTTGTGATAGGTGATCCGTTTATCATTATGTTAAGAGGGACATCTGTAGCTCTGTTACCAAACTGAATGAAGTAGGTTTTGTCAATGTTTAGTGTAAGTTTTAGTCCTCATCCAGGTAGATATTTTCTGTAATTCGGTGTTTACAGTATTGGCTAGCGTGACTGGGCTCGGGTGAGAGAAGACTATGTGGTGTCATCTGCAAAAAGTGTGGGTTTGAGTAATTGCGAAGCATTTGGTAGGTCATTTATGTATAGGAGAAAGAGAAGAGGGCCAAGGACACTTCCCTGTGGGACACCAACTGTAATTGGTTGTGCGGAAGAGCTTGCCCCATTTGCGTACACATATTGGCTTCTGTTGCTGATGTAAGACTTGAGGTAGTTGAGGGAGTGCCCTCTAATACCATAGTGTGACAATTTTACGTGGAGCAAGTCATGGTCAACTGTATCAAAAGCTTTACGAGGTGGCCCGGTGGTCTGGTGGCTAAAGCTCCCGCTTCACACACGGAGGGCCCGGGTTCGATTCCCGGCGGGTGGAAATTCCGACACGTTTCCTTACACCTATTGTCCTGTTCACCTAGCAGCAAATAGGTACCTGGGTGTTAGTCGGCTGGTGTGGGTCGCATCCTGGGGGACAAGATTAAGGACCCCAATGGAAATAAGTTAGACAGTCCTCGATGACGCACTGACTTTCTTGGGTTATCCTGGGTGGCTAACCCTCCGGGGTTAAAAATCCGAACAAAATCTTATCTTATCTTAAGTCAATGAAGATGAACATTATATAAAACATTATATAAAACATTATATAAAAAGGATCAGCTTACAATAATAAGCACACGGACAAGGACCCCAGTAGTAAATAGAAAAGTTAATAATAATAATAGTTTATTTGGACATGATACATAGTTGTACAAGGAATTATAGTAGATGGGTGTACATGTCAAAAGCCCCTTGTATGCAGAGAATTATGGGCAGCTTAAAATTAACTTAAGACTAACTAAGCTGTAACAGATTTCATAGTAACAGTTACAGTAGACAATTTACAATATCAAGTACAAGTTTATTTAGGCACAAGTACACACAAGTACAATTATCATAGTGTAAAATACCTTGGATAACCCAATGAAATACAGAAATACAAAGACACCCAAAGGAAATAAATCACTTTGACTTTTTTGGGGGTTATCCTAGGTAATTTACAAGTTACCTGGATAGTTTACCTGGATAGTTTACCTGGATAGTTTACCTGGATAGTTTACCTGGATAGTTTACCTGGAGTGAGTTCCGGGGGTCAACGCCCCCGCGGCCCGGTCTGTGACCAGGCTTCCTGGTGGATCAGAGCCTGATCAACCAGGCTGTTGCTGCTGGCTGCACGCAAACCAACGTACGAGCCACAGCCCGGCTGGTCAGGAACCGACTTTAGGTGCTTGTCCAGTGCCAGCTTGAAGACTGCCAGGGATCTGTTGGTAATCCCCCTTATGTATGCTGGGAGGCAGTTGAACAGTCACGGGCCCCTGACACTTATTGTATGGTCTCTTAACGTGCTAGTGACACCCCTGCTTTTCATTGGGGGGATGTTGCATCGTCTGGCAAGTCTTTGGCTTTCGTAGTGAGTGATTTTCGTGTGCAAGTTCGGTACTAGTCCCTCTAGGGTTTTCCAGGTGTATATAATCATGCATCTCTCCCGCCTGCGTTCCAGGGAATACAGGTTCAGGAACCTCAAGCACTCCCAGTAATTGAGGTGTTTTATCTCCGTTATGCGCGCCGTGAAGGTTCTCTGTACATTTTCTAGGTCAGCAATTTCACCTGCCTTGAAAGGTGCTGTTAGTGTGCAGCAATATTCCAGCCTAGATAGAACAAGTGACCTGAAGAGTGTCATCATGGGCTTGGCATCCCTAGTTTTGAAGGTTTTCATTATCCATCCTGTCATTTTTCTAGCAGATGCGATTGATACAATGTTATGGTCCTTGAAGGTGAGATCCTCCGACATGATCACTCCCAGGTCTTTGACGTTGGTGTTTCGCTCTATATTGTGGCCAGAATTTGTTTTGTACTCTGATGAAGATTTAATTTCCTAGTGTTTACCATATCTGAGTAATTGAAATTTCTCATCGTTGAACTTCATATTGTTTTCTGCAGCCCACTGAAAGATTTGGTTGATGTCCACCTGGAGCCTTGCAGTGTCTGCAATGGAAGACACTGTCATGCAGATTCGGGTGTCATCAGCAAAGGAAGACAGGGTGCTGTGGCTGACATCCTTGTCTATGTCGGATATGAGGATGAGGAACAAGATGGGAACGAGTACTGTGCCTTGTGGAACAGAGCTTTTCACCGTAGCTGCCTCGGACTTTACTCTGTTGACTACTACTCTGTGTTCTGTTAGTGAGGAAATTATAGATCCATCGACCGACTTTTCCTGTTATTCCTTTAGCACGCATTTTGTGCGCTATTACGCCATGGTCACACTTGTCGAAGGCTTTTGCAAAGTCTGTATATATTACATCTGCATTCTTTTTATCTTCTAGTGCATTTAGGACCTTGTCGTAGTGATCCAATAGTTGAGACAGACAGGAGCGAAATGTTCTAAACCCATGTTGCCCTGGGTTGTGTAACTGATGGGTTTTTAGATGGGTGGTGATCTTGCTTCTTAGGACCCTTTCAAAGATTTTTATGATATGGGATGTTAGTGCTATCGGTCTGTAGTTCTTTGCTGTTGCTTTACTGCCCCCTTTGTGGAGTGGGGCTATGTCTGTTGTTTTTAGTAACTGAGGGACGACCCCCGTGTCCATGCTCCCTCTCCATAGGATGGAAAAGGCTCGTGATAGGGGTTTCTTGCAGTTCTTGATGAACACGGAGTTCCACGAGTCTGGCCCTGGGGCAGAGTGCATGGGCATGTCATTTATCGCCTGTTCGAAGTCATTTGGCGTCAGGATAACATCAGATAGGCTTGTGTTAACCAAATTTTGTGGCGCTCTCATAAAAAAATTCATTTTGATCTTCGACTCTGTCTGGCTAGCGGCTTGCTAAAAACTGAGTCATATTGGGACTTGAGTAGCTCACTCATTTCCTTGCTGTCATCTGTGTAGGACCCATCTTGTTTAAGTAGGAATCCAATACTGGATGTTGTTCTCGACTTTGATTTGGCATAGGAGAAATACTTTGGGTTTCTTTCGATTTCATTTATGGCTTTTAGTTCTTCCCGCGATTCCTGACTCCTATAAGATTCCTTTAGCTTGAGTTCGATGCTTGCTATTTCTCTGACCAGTGTCTCCTTACGCATTTCAGATATATTGACCTCTTTTAGCCGCTCTGTTATTCTTTTCCGTCGCCTGTAAAGGGAGCGCCTGTCTCTTTCTATTTTACATCTACTCCTCCTTTTTCTTAGAGGAATAAGCCTTGTGCATACATCGAGTGCCACCCAGTTAATCTGTTCTAGGCATACGTTGGGGTCTGTGTTGCTTAGTATATCTTCCCAGCTTATATCGGTTAGGACTTGGTTTACTTGGTCCCACTTTGTTTTTGTTATTGAAGTTGAATTAGGTGAATGCTCCCTCGTGACTAGTCTCATTATGTCGGTCTGGGGCTCCACGCATACATGTCTGAACCTCAATTATGTTGTGATCTGAGTATATTGTTTTTGATATGGTGACATTTCTTATCAGATCATCATTGTTAGTGAAGATGAGGTCTAGTGTATTCTCCATTCTAGTAGGCTCTATTATTTGCTGGTTTAAATTTAATTTTGTGCAGAGATTTAAAAGCTCGTGTGAGTGAGAGTTTTCATCAGAGCTGCCTCCTGGTGTTATTACTGCAACAATATTATTTGCTATATTCCTCCATTTTAGGTGCCTTAAGTTGAAATCCCCCAGGAGCAAGATGTTGGGTGCAGGAGCTGGAAGATTTTCCAGACAGTGGTCAATTTTTAACAGCTGTTAGCTGGAGAGAGTTCGGGGGTGAACGCCCCCGCCGCCCGGTCTGTGACCAGGCCTCGTGGTAGATCAGGATCTGATCAACCAGGCTGTTACTGCTGGTTGCACGCAATCCAACGTACGAACCACAACCCGGCTGGTCAGGTACTGACTTTAGGTGCTTGTCCAGTGCCTGCTTAAAGACAGGGATCTATTGGTAATCCCCCTTATGTATACTGGGAGGCAGTTGAACAGTCTTGGGCCCCTGACACTTAGTGTGTTGGCTCTTATCGTGCTAGTGACACTCCTGCTTTTCATTGGGGGGATGTTGCATCGTCTGCCGAGTCTTTCGCTTTTATAGGGAGTGATTTTCGTGTGCAAATTTGGTACTAGTCCCTCTAGGATTTTCCAGGTGTATATAATCGTGTATCTCTCCCTCCTGTGTTCCAGGGAATACAGGTTTAGGAACTTCAAGCTTTCCCGGTAACTGAGGTGGTTTATCGCAGTTATGCGCGCTGTGAAGGTTCTCTGTACATTTTCTAGGTCAGCAATTTCACCTGCCTTGTAAGGTGTTGTTAGTGTGCAGCAATATTCTAGCCTAGATAGAACAAGCGACCTGAAGAGTCATCATGGGCTTGGCATCCCTGGTTTTGAAGGTTCTCATTATCCATCCTGTCATTTTTCTAGCAGATGTGATTGATACAATGTTATGGTCCTTGAAGGTGAGATCCTGAGACATGATCACTCCCAGGTGTTTGACGTTAGTTGTTCGCTTTGTTGTGTGGCTGGAATTTGTTTTATTCTCCGATGTAGCTTAATTTCCACACATTTTCCATATCAGAGTAATTGAAATTTCTCGTCATTGAACTTCACATTGCTTTCTGCGGCCCATTTAAAAATTTGGTTGATGTCCGCCTGGAGTCTTGCGGTGTCTTCCACTGAGGGCACTGTCATGCAAATTCGGGTGTCATCTGCAAAGGATGAGGATGAGGAACAAGATGGGGCGAGTACTGTGCCTTGTGGAACAGAGCTTTTCACCACAGCCGCCTTAGACTTTACTCTGTTGACTACTGCTCTTTGTATTCTATTTATGAAATTATAATCCATCTACCGACTTTGCCTGTTATTCCTTTATCACGCATTTTGTGTGCTATTTCACCATGGTCACACTTGTCAAAGACTTTTGCAAAGTCTGTGCATAATACATCTGCAGTCTTTCTTCTAGAGCATCCAGGACCTTGTATTGGTCCAGTAGTAGGGACAGGCAGGAGCGACCTGCTCTAAACCCACGCTGCCCTGGGTTATTTAACTGATGGGTATCTAGATGGGTGGTGAAATTGCTTCTTAGAACCCTTTCAAAGATTTTTATGATATGGGACGTTAGCGCTGTCTGTCTGTAGTTCTTTGCTATTGCTTTACTGCCCCCTTTGTGGAGTGGGGCTATGTCTTGTTTTTAGTAACTGTGAGACGACTCCAGTGTCCATGCTCCCTCTCCACAGGATGTTAAAAGCCCATGATAGGGGCTTCTTGCAGCTCTTTCTGAACGGAGTTCCACGAATCTGGGCCTGGGGCAGAGTACATGGGCATGTCATTTACCGCCTTTTCGAAAGTCATTTGGCGTCAGGATAATATCAGATAGGTGTGTCTACCAAACTCGGTCTCATAAAAAATTAATGAGTAGCTCATTCATTTCCTTGCTGTCATCTGTGTAGGATCCATCCTGTTTAAATAGGGGCCCAATACTGGATGTTGTTCTAGACTTTGATCTGGCATAAGAAAAGAAATATTTTGGGTTTCATTAATTTTCATTTATTGCTTTTAGTTCTCGCGTTTCTTGACTCCTGCAAGATTCCTTTAGCTTTAGTTCGATGTTTGCTATTTCTCTGACCAGTGTCTCCCTACGTATTGCAGATATACTGGCGTTTTTGTAGCCGCTCTGTTAATCTTCGCCTTCGCCTGTATAGGGAGTGCCTTTCTTTTTCTAGTTTACATCTTCTTTTTCTTAAGGGAATATGCCTTGAACATAACTCAAGTGCCACAGAGTTAATTTGCTCTAGACAGACTAAGTAACACGGAAGATAGACTATCTTCCCAGTTTATATCATTTAGGACTTGGTTTACTTGGTCCCACCTTATGTTTTTGTTATTGAAGTTGAATTTAGTTGAAGCTCCCTCGTGACTGATAATGTTTTGTCGATCTGGGTCTCCCCGCATACATGTCTGGACACCTCTGATGTTGTGATCTGAGTATATTGTTTTTGATATAATGACATTTCGTATCAGATCATCATTGTTAATGAAACTGAGGTCCAGCATATTCTCAAACCTTGTAGGCTCTACTATTTACCTGGAGTTTACCTGGAGAGAGTTCCGGGGGTCAACGCCCCCGCGGCCCGGTCTGAGACCAGGCCTCCTGGTGGATCAGAGCCTGATCAACCAGGCTGTTGCTGCTGGCTGCACGCAAACCAACATACGAGCCACAGCCCGGCTGATCCGGAACTGACTTTAGGTGCTTGTCCAGTGCCAGCTTGAAGACTGCCAGGGGTCTGTTGGTAATCCCCCTTATGTGTGCTGGGAGGCAGTTGAACAGTCTCGGGCCCCTGACACTTATTGTATGGTCTCTTAACGTGCTAGTGACACCCCTGCTTTTCATTGGGGGGATGGTGCATCGTCTGCCAAGTCTTTTGCTTTCGTAGTGGGTGATTTTCGTGTGCAAGTTCGGTACTAGTCCCTCTAGGATTTTCCAGGTGTATATAATCATGTATCTCTCCCTCCTGCGTTCCAGGGAATACAGGTTTAGGAACCTCAAGCGCTCCCAATAATTGAGGTGTTTTATCTCCGTTATGCGCGCCGTGAAAGTTCTCTGTACATTTTCTAGGTCGGCAATTTCACCTGCCTTGAAAGGTGCTGTTAGTGTGCAGCAATATTCCAGCCTAGATAGAACAAGTGACCTGAAGAGTGTCATCATGGGCTTGACTCCCTAGTTTTGAAGGTTCTCATTATCCATCCTGTCATTTTTTCTAGCAGATGCGATTGATACAATGTTATGGTCCTTGAAGGTGAGATCCTCCGACATGATCACTCCCAGGTCTTTGACGTTGGTGTTTCGCTCTATTTTGTGGCCAGAATTTGTTTTGTACTCTGATGAAGATTTAATTTCCTCATGTTTACCATATCTGAGTAATTGAAATTTCTCATCGTTGAACTTCATATTGTTTTCTGCAGCCCACTGAAAGATTTGGTTGATGTCTGCCTGGAGCTTTGCAGTGTCTGCAATGGAAGACACTGTCATGCAGATTCGGGTGTCATCTGCAAAGGAAGACACGGTGCTGTGGCTGACATCCTTGTCTATGTCGGATATAAGGATGAGGAACAAGATGGGAGCGAGTACTGTGCCTTGTGGAACAGAGCTTTTCACCGTAGCTGCCTCGGACTTTACTCTGTTGACGACTACTCTCTGTGTTCTGTTAGTGAGGAAATTATAGATCCATCGACCGACTTTTCCTGTTATTCCTTTAGCACGCATTTTGTGCGCTATTACGCCATGGTCACACTTGTCGAAGGCTTTTGCAAAGTCTGTATATATTACATCTGCATTCTTTTTGTCTTCTAGTGCATTTAGGACCTTGTCGTAGTGGTCCAATAGTTGAGACAGACAGGAGCGACCTGTTCTAAACCCATGTTGCCCTGGGTTGTGTAACTGATGGGTTTCTAGATGCGTGGTGATCTTGCTTCTTAGGACCCTTTCAAAGATTTTTATGATATGGGATGTTAGTGCTATTGGTCTGTAGTTCTTTGCTGTTGCTTTACTGCCCCCTTTGTGGAGTGGGGCTATGTCTGTTGTTTTTAGTAACTGTGGGACGACCCCCGTGTCCATGCTCCCTCTCCATAGGATGGAAAAGGCTCGTGATAGGGGCTTCTTGCAGTTCTTGATGAACACAGAGTTCCATGAGTCTGGCCCTGGGGCAGAGTGCATGGGCATGTCATTTATCGCCTGTTCGAAGTCATTTGGCGTCAGGATAACATCGGATAGGCTTGTGTTAATCAAATTTTGTGGCTCTCTCATAAAAAATTCATTTTGATCTTCGACTCTCAGTCTGGTTAGCGGCTTGCTAAAAACTGAGTCATATTGGGACTTGAGTAGCTCACTCATTTCCTTGTTGTCATCTGTGTAGGACCCATCTTGTTTAAGTAGGGGCCCAATACTGGACGTTGTTCTCGATTTTGATTTGGCATAGGAGAAGAAATACTTTGGGTTTCTTTCGATTTCATTTATGGCTTTTAGTTCTTCCCGCGATTCCTGACTCCTAAAGGATTCTTTTAGCTTAAGTTCGATGCTTGCTATTTCTCTGACCAGTGTCTCCCTACGCATTTCAGATATATTGACCTCTTTTAGCCGCTCTGTTATTCTTTTCCGTCGCCTGTAAAGGGAGCGCCTGTCTCTTTCTGTTTTACATCTACTCCTCCTTTTTCTTAGAGGAATAAGCCTTGTGCATACATCGAGTGCTACCGAGTTAATCTGTTCTAGGCATAAGTTGGGGTCTGTGTTGCTTAGTATATCTTCCCAGCTTATATCGGTTAGGACTTGGTTTACTTGGTCCCACTTTATGTTTTTGTTATTGAAGTTGAATTTGGTGAATGCTCCCTCGTGACTAATCTCATTATGTCGGTCTGGGGCTCCGCGCATACATGACTGAACCTCAATTATGTTGTGATCTGAGTATATTGTTTTTGATATGGTGATATTTCTTATCAGATCATCATTGTTAGTGAAGATGAGGTCTAGTGTATTCTTCAGTCTAGTAGGCTCTATTATTTGCTGGTTTAAATTGAATTTTGTGCAGAGATTTAAAAGCTCGCGTGAGTGTGAGTTTTCATCAGAGCTGCCTCCTGGTGTTATTACTGCAACAATATTATTTGCTATATTCCTCCATTTTAGGTGCCTTAAGTTGAAATCCCCCAGGAGCAAGATGTTGGGTGCAGGAGCTGGAAGGTTTTCCAGACAGTGGTCAATTTTTAACAGCTGTTCCTGGAATTGCTGGGATGTTGCATCCGGAGGCTTGTAGACTATCACAATGACTAGGTTTTGGTTCTCGACCTTTACTGCTAAAACTTCCACTACATCATTTGAGGCATTTAGCAGTTCTGTGCAAACAAGTGACTCTGCAATGTACAGGCCAACCCCCCCCTTTTGCCTGTTCACTCTGTCACATCTGTATAGGTTGTAACCTGGGATCCATATTTCGTTGTCTAAGTGATCCTTTATGTGGGTCTCAGTGAAAGCCGCGAACATTGCCTTTGCCTCTGCAAGCAGTCCACGGATGAAAGGTATTTTGTTGTTTGTTGCTGGCTTTAGACCCTGTATATTTGCAAAGAAGAATGTTATCGGACTGGTGGTATTGTTGGTACTGGGGGGGGATTTTTTTTCCGGCATTAGTATCTGTATCTGTTGGTTTGGAGTGGAGGCCATCGACTGTGGTTCCACTCCAGGAATGACTGGATTTGGTGTACGATTTCTGCCATTTCCTGCCAGTTTTTTTTCCTTCCTGGCACTAAAAAACCTCTCCCTCTTGAGTGGCTGTGGCTACCCAGGTTTTCCCATGGCCTGGATGTTTTGTATCTTTTTGTCCCCTTTAGATGGTATGCCTGGCAATTTAAGTTATAGCACAGTCTTTCCTGTACTGAAGAGGTACACAGTTCAGGGTGAAAAAGCTTACAGGAAGGGAGTTTGCATTTTCCTGTTGTCATATGGGCATGGCATTTCCTAGGGTGGTCATAGTTGCACGTCCCATCTGTTTTTCCAGATTTCCCATGCCAGCAGATACCGAGTGCATAGTATGTGCACAGGCTTGGTTTCCGTTTGCCTTGGGTTTCTGTGACTGTATTCCCTGTTGGTGCATGTTTCCCTGTCTTACTTCTATCCTCCCTAGCACCAACAATGGAGCTCCCACCATTTGTTTTTGGTAATATATCCTCACTATTGCTAGTGGAGTCCTCTTGTTTGCTATTTCCTGCGGTATTTCTAGTTTGCAATATTGGTTTTATCTTATCTTTGACTACACTTGTTTCCCTACTATGGCTCCTGTCCCCTATGCGGTCATTCATATGTATTCCTTCCTGCATATAGTTCCCGACTACCTGGACAAAATCTCCAGCTTCACCATTACTGTCTCCCAGGACAGCATCTCCAGCTTCCCCATTACTGTCTCCCAGGACAGCATCTCCAGCTTCACCATTACTGTCTCCCAGGACAGCACCTCCAGCTTCACCATTACTGTCTCCCAGGACAGCACCTCCAGCTTCCCCATTACTGTCTCCCAGGACAGCACTATCAGCCCCCCATTTACTGACTACCAGGACATCATCTCCAGCCTTACAGTTTCTGACTACATGGCCAGTATCAAGGGCAGTACCATTCAGCCCGGACTTTTTATGTTCCCATCTGTTGTAGAAAGCTTCCAGGTTTTCTATGAAAGCAGCTTTGATGTTGACCTCTTTTAATACCCTTGTGATTTTAGTCCACAGATTTATCTCATTTGGGCATACCCAAATGGTTTAAGGTGAATTTGGTGCAGATTTAAAAGCTTGTGTCTGTGTGTACTCGCCTAATTGTACTCACCTAATTATGGCTGCAGGGGTCGAGACACAGCTGCTGGCCCCACCTCTTCACTGATCGCCACTAGGTCCTCTCTGCTTCCAGAGCTTTGTCATACCTCGTCTTAAAGCTATGTATGGTTCCTGCCTCCACTACATCACTTGTTAGGCTATTCCACTTCCTGACGACTCTATGACTGAAGAAATACTTCCTAACATCCCTATGACTCGTCTGAGTCTTCGGCTTCCAATCGTGACCCCTTGTTTCTGTGTCCCATCTCTGGAACATCCTGTCTCTCTACATTATCTATTCCACTCAGTATTTTGTATGTCGTTATCATGTCTCCCCTGACCCGCCTGTCCTCCAATGTCGTCAGTCCGATTTCTCTCAACCTTTCTTCGTAGGACATACCCCTGAGCTCCGGAACTAGCCTTTCTCTAATTTCTTGACGTGTTTGCCCAGGTGTGGGTTCCAAACTGGAGCTGCATACTCCAGTATGGGCCTCGTGTACACAGTGTACAGTGTCTTGAACGATTCCTTACTAAGGTATCGGAATGCTATTCTCAGGTTTGCCAGGTGCCCGTATGCTGCAGCAGTTATCTGGTTGAAGTGTGCCTCCGGAGACATGCTCGGTGTTATGGTCACCCGAAGATCTTTCTCCTTGAGCGAGGTTTGCAGTCCTTGGCCACCTAGTCTATACTGTGTCTGCGGTCTTCTTTGCCCTTCTCCGATCTTCATGACTTTGCACTTGACAGGGTTGAATTCAAGAAGCCAGTTGCTGGACCACGTGTCCAGCCTGTCCAGGTCTCTTTGAAGTCCTGACTGGTCCTCATCTGATTTAATTCTCCTCATTAACTTCACATCATCTGCGAACAGGGACACCTCTGAGTCTATCCCTTCCATCATGTCATTCACATATACCAGAAATAGCACTGGTCCTAGGACCGACCTCTGTGGGACCCCGCTCGTCACAGGTGCCCACTGTGATACTTCATCCCGTACCATGACTCGTTGTTGCCTCCCTGTCAGGTATTCTCTGATCCATTGCAGTGCCCTACCTGTTATACGCGCCTGATCCTCTAGTTTCTGCTCTAGTCTCTTGTGAGGAACTGTTTCGAAGGCCTTCTTGCAGTCAAAGAAAATGCAATCAACCCACCCCTCTCTCTCGTGTCGCACTTCTGTAACTTTGTCATAGAAATCCAGAAGGTTTGTGACACAGGATTTGCCTTCCATGAATCCGTGCTGCTTGTCGTTTATAATCTTGTTCCGTTTCAGGTGCTCCACCACTCTCCTGATAATCTTCTTCATGACTTTGCATACTATACAGGTCAGTGACACTGGTCTGTAATTTAGTGCCTCTTTTCTGTCTCTTTTTTTTTAAAAATGGGAACTACATTTGCGGTCTTCCATACCTCAGGTAGTTGCCCAGTTTCAAGGGATCTGTTGAAGATTGTGGTTAATGGCACACACAGTATATCTGCTCCCTCCCTGAGGACCCACAGGGAGATGTCCGGTCTCATTGCCTTTGATGTATCAAGGTCATTTAGCAGCAGCTTCACCACCTCAGTTGTGTGCATATCGTCCAGCACCTGTTGGTCTATTCCCTGTTGGTGTCCCCCTCTGTCCTGTCTTCCCAGAGTCCTTCCTGTCTCCACTGTGAATACTTCCTTAAATCTCCTGTTGACCTCCTCGCATGCCTCTTGATCGTTTCTTGTGAGTTCCCCACCTTCTTTCCTCAGCCTGATCACCTGGTCATCGACTGTCGTCTTTCTTCTAATGTGGCTAAACAGCAGTTTCGGGTCAGACTTGGCTTTCGATGTTATGTCATTTTCGTACTGTCGCTGGGCCGGCCTCCCTATCTGTGCATTTTCGTTTCTGGCTCTTTGACTGATCTTGTTTTCCTGGGTCCTTTGCCTTCTGTACCTCTTCCATTCTCTAATGCACTTAGTTTTTGCCTCCCTGCACCTTTGGGTAAACCAAGGACTCGCTTTGGTCTTCTCATTGTTTCTGTTGCCCTTGGGAACAAACGTTTGTGTGCGCGCGCGCGCGCGTTTTCATCTGAGCTGCCTCCTGGTGTTCTCTGCTACAAGATTATTTGCTATATTTCCCCATTTTAGGTGCCTTAGGTTGAAATCCCCCAAGACCTGGAAGATTTTCCTGACAGTGGTCAATTTTCAAAAGCTGTTCTTGGAATTGTTAGAACGTTGCATCCGGAGGCTTGTATACAAGCACAATGACCAAGTTTTGGTTCTTGATCTTTACTGCCAAAACTTAAACTACACCATTTCAGGTATTTAAGTAACTGTGATATACAGGCCAAACACCCCTCCCCCCTTTTCCCTTTTGCCTGTTCACTTTGTCACTATCTGTATAGGTTGTAACCCGGGATCCATATTTCGTAGTTCAAGTGATCCTTATGTGGGTCTCTGTGAAAGCCGCGAACATTGCATTTGACTCCATAAGCAGTCCACGGATGAAAGGTATTTTGTTATTCGTTGCTGGCTTTGGACCCTGTATATTTGCAAAGATGAATGTCGTTAGATTGGTGGTATGGGGGGTAGGGAGGTTTTTTTTTTTTCTGGCACTAATATCTGTTACTTTGGAGTGGAAGCCATCGACTGTGATTCCGCTCCAGAAATGACTGGAGTTGGTGTATGATTTCTGTCATTTCCTGCTAGCTTTTTTTTTACTTCCTGGCGCTAAAAAAAAAAAAAAAAACCTATGGAGTTGCTGTGGCTACCCAAGTTTTTCCATGGTCTGGATGTTCTGTCTCTCTTGTACCCTTTAGGTGGTGCGCCTGGCAATATAAATTATAGCACTTTCCTGAACTGAAGAGTGGCACATTTCAGGGTGGAAAAGCTTACAGGATGGGAGGTTGCATTTTCTTGTTGTCATATGGGCACAGCATTTTCTGGGGTGGTCAAAGTTGCACGTCCCTTCTGTTTTTCCAGATATTCCATGCCTGCAGATACCAAGTGCATAGTATTTACGTAGACCTGGTTTCTGTTTCCCTTGTTTTTTTGTGACTGTATTCCCTACTGGTGCGTGTTTTCCTATCTCATTTCTATCTTCAGCACTAATGCTAACAATGGAGTCTTCATCAGTTATTTCTGGTAATTTATCTGCCCTATTTCTCGGGGCATCCCCTTGTTTACTTTCTCCTGTGGTGGAAATAAATGGTATCAAATACCGACACAGTGGAAATATAAACACATATGCAGTATAATGTGATCCTTTATTGACAGCGTTTCACCCACACAGTGGGCCCACTGTGTGGGTGAAACGTTGTCAATAAAGGATCACATTATACTCCATATGTGTTTATATTTCTCCTGTGGTATTGCTAGTTTGTAACATTGGTTTAGGCATGTTCTTATCCTTATCTACACTAGTTTTCCCCACTAGAGCTCCTAATCCCCTCCAGGCCACCATTATTTATTTCTGTCCTTACAGTTACTGTTTACCAGGACAGCATTTATACCAGGGGCGATAGCACCATTGGGCCCAGTTTTTTCTCCCAACTGTTACAGAATGCTGTCATGTTTTTTTATGAAGGTCGTTTTGATATCTTTTACTATCAGTGTGATTTTATTCCACAATTCGGTCTCATTTGGACATACCAAAAAAACTTCAATGGTTTAATATCTCTTGTAGATGATACCTGAATACCTACACAAGGGGGCGTGGCTCCATTCACCACAGAAATTGCATGTAATCCATGCAGAAGCCCATTTGTTTGGTTGCAGACTAAACAGGATTTCATGATGTGATTTTATTGGTTGTTTTACTGTATATTCTACTAATAGCTTCCTTAAGGTGGAGATCTGTCTATTTGTATTGTATCTTATTTTATTTATTCCAATGAATCATTTGAATTCGGTTCTTGGTTCACTTTTTTCTTGGACGAATCCGGTCAGAGGATATCTTGTTTTCAACGAATCTGTTTGAATCCAGTCTGTTCCACAAGGCACAGTACTCGCTCCCATTCTATGCCTCATCCTCATTTCTGACAGTCAGAGATGTAAGCCATAGCTCCGTGTCTTAATTCGCAGATGACACCCAGATCACCATGACAGTGACCTCCATCGAAAACACTGCGAGACTCCAAGCGGACATCAACCAAATCTTCGAATGGGCCACTCAAAACAATATGAAGTTCAACACGGAGAAATTTCAACTACTCAGATATGGAAAACTTGAAATTAAAAATGTGTCAGAGTATACCACAAATTCTAACCATACAATAGAGCAGAAAAGTAATGTGAAGGACCTGGGAGTGATAATGTCAGAGGAGCTCGCCTTCAAAGACCACAATGTATCTACCTCATCTGCTAGGAAAATGATAGGATGGATAATGAGAACCTTCAAAACTAGGGATGCCAAGCCCATGATTCTCTTCAAATCGCTTGTGCTCTCTAGGCTGGAATACTGCTGTACACTAACGGCCCCCTTCAAGGCTGGCGACATTGCAGACCTGGAGAGTGTACAAAGAACTTTCAGGGCACATGTAAGTGCGATAAGGCACCTAAACTACTGGGAACGGTTGAAGGTCCTTGATCTGTATTCCCTCGAACGCAGACGAGAGAGATACATGATAATATACACTTGGAAGGTCCTGGAGGGATTGGTACCAAACTTGCACACGAAAATCACTCCATATGAGAGAAAAAGACTCTGCAGGAGATGCAACATTCCCCCAATGAAAAGCAGGGGCGTCATGAGTACACTGAGAGAACACTAAGTGTCCGGGGCCCAAGACTGTTCAGTTGCCTCCCAGCATGCATAAGGGGGATTACCAACAGACCCCTGGCTGTCTTCAAGAAGGCAGTGGACAGGCACCTAAAGTCAGTACTTGACCAACTGGGCTGTGGTTCGCACGTCAGCTTGTGTGCGGCCAGCAGTAACAGCCTGGTTGATCAGACCCTGATCCACCATGAGGCCTGGTCTCAGACCGGGCCGCGGGGGCGTTGACCCCCCCAAACCCTCTCCAGGTAAACGAATCCGGAATAGTCGATCACTTATTTTGGCCATGTCCAGTCGGTGATTTTTGGACTAGCTCGTGAAAAGGGCTACTGGAAAAACATTTAACAGCAACATGCGTTCAGTTTGATACAAAAAGTATAACTTGCATGTTGGAGCAGCCGTGGTTTCTGAAGATGAAGATTACTGGAGGGATATTTGATTTCCGTTGTGTATATATGGCGACCGCTGCTAACTACAGTTTTAGTGTATTACCACAAACTGTATACGTCACTCCATCACAATAAGTACCGATTTGTTACTGGTTATTAGCTATGGCAACACTGTAGGTTTCTGTATGAATGTCACTAGGTGGATGGTATCACTAAAATATAGGTTGGGTACACTGGCAGGTTTAGAAGATTATTAATATGAGGTGTCCTGCATAGTAGTGTCCTGGCGACTGTTGGCAACTGTTACCGCATGGAACCTGCCTCCTTTGGCTTAAGTTAACCTTAATTTCACCTTACATTTATTTTGGTATCTTGTCTATATACTACGGTACCACTGCGATAAACACTATAACACTATGTATGACAGAGAGAGACTTTCCTCTGGCTAAAAGTTCTAGTATTGTTATTTGCACACAAACACTAAGCCTAAGGTCCCCTCTTGAGAGTATACTCTGGCAGGTATTGCACACTAATTTATTGGGTTCAAATTCTGGAGGGACGAACCTTATAAGTTCACTGGCAGTCTAGAATTCTAGCAAGCACGCGAGATTGCGATAATCACGAAAAAAAAAAAAAACAGCAAGGCGGGGCACGCGGCGGCACGCGGGATAACACCAATGGTAATACATATGATAATTGTATTTGTGTATCTGTGCCTAAATAAACTTTATTATTATTATAATCAAAAAGAAAGAAAACGAATATAAACTTAGTAATGTTAACTATACAAGAGATCACTCTCCTCCTTTCTGTAGCTTCATTAGGAACCTTTTGTTCTCTTCCTGAGCTGGTTCATGCTAGGACAGGCATTCCGTTCCACTCCTTTATTACTGTATAATTAAAGGTATTTGAGGCCTGATCACCTACTGTAGGTATGGAAAATTTTATAAGTTTACCTGTATAAACTTCATCCTTACACACATGCAAATAATCTCATTGGGAGGTGACCACCATATATTGTTTACAGTAGTTACCCCGTGTAGACTTGTGAGAAAACTTGAGCCACTCCTGGTCGCTGTAAGCGGCTCCTTCGACATCACACATCTTAAACATGTCTGTCCTAGATCAGTATTATAGAATAAGGTTGGACAACACCAATAGGCATGGCATTACAAATTAATTGTGGACTGTATGTATAAAATAAGACCACCACTTACCCGATGATTGGTGGTCACTGGAGATCTTTGTAATGCCCACAGTACCTGCCCTGTTAGAAAAAAAAAAACCATACCACGGGCAGGGATAGAACCCGCGATCAGAGTGTCTCAAAACTCCAGACCGTCACGTTAGCCACTGGACCAGGTAGCCACAATAAGATTCGTCCAACTAGATATATTTCTACACCATAGGAAGGTCAGCATAGGCACCACTGTGACCACAAAGCCAAATTTTTACAGACTAATCTCTGGCTAGCGTGGCCGTGACAAACTCTAGCTCGAGTCCCCTCAAAGCCGTCAACATGACTCACGAAATCGTAATGACACGATTGCAAACAAACAATACCATGGGTGGAGATAGAACCCGCGATCAGAGAGTCTCAAAACTCCAGACCGTCGCGTTAGCCACTGGACTAGCCTATGGTATAGAAATATACCTAGTTGGATGCATCTTATTGTGGCTAGCTGGTCCAGTGGCTAATGTGATGGTCTGGAGTTTTGAGACTCTCTGATCGCGGGTTCTATCCCCGCCCGTGGTATGGTTTGTCTGCAATCGTGTCATTACGATTTCGTTAGTCCTGTCCTATTATAACTAACTGGCCAGTTATGAGTCTAAGGTGGTTTACTTAACTGTGGGCAGGGAGGCAGCATTCGTATTTCCTTATTTCCTCCTCTGATTTAGACGTCCTGCCAAATTGATGCGATTCTCCTTCCAGGAGGATTGTCACTTGGGTTGGTCCGACTTAGACGAGACTCTGAAAAACTCCGTGATCCACGGAACAGGGCCGCACGTTTTACATATGCTCACTCAGTGTGGTGACGCATTCACTTCACACATGCCCTTAACTTTGTGTTATATTATCGCTGATTTCACTACAGTTCACAAGACAACTTAGTGTTCCATTAATTCACACACGTTAACGGTTGATCCATTAAGATTTGAGACCGACGAGTGTCGTTTGAATAGTCGGGTATTTTCCCCAATGAACTCGCTCATCATGGCGTCGTCGCTCACTATTTTCCACTATCACCACCCTATTATGGTGGTTTTGACAATTTACGTTCTCTTATTCTACACCTGGAACAGTTATAACACTTTCTATTATGAAGTGAGGCCATTAATCACTTCTCGGCAGTCGGAACCGCCAAATTCCTGGTTCCATGTCAACTAGGACAACCACCCAGGCCTATACCCAACGACACTCCACGAGACTGCCCATGCATGCCCAGGCCTCCCCTCTCGGACCCCAGCGCATGCACAGAACTTCTGTTGGTTCTCTCTCGCTTTCAAATATATTTTAGACCAACAGCAATGCATTAATCATATACATTTACATTATAAAAATTATACAATATAAATTTGGAAAAATATTTTCCACAGTAGGTACTAAAATATTATTTACACTTCCCCTCTTACTATGCTGGTTTTGGTTCCTAACCTTGACTAACTTCGGAGCAAGATATTCTGAACTCTGCTTGGGAACAATTTTATAAACGTAATTCAACTTCAGTTCTCTCACCGTTTTTCGGCATCTGGCACATACAGCTGTTGTAATTCTTCCTGACCTACAGGTTCTCTTGGTTCCAAGTTCAGGACGAATCTCGCCATTTTGTTCTGGGTTATTTGTAGTCTCCATTTTTATTTTTTTCGTTCTAATTGTGAATCAGGAAGGGTTCATAACCCTAGATAACCTCATTGGAGTCCTTATTAGAAACACAACAGCCTAACCATACCCTGGCCGGGATTGAACCCGCGGTCAGAGAGTCTCAAAACTCCAGCCCGTCGCGTTAGCCACTAGACCAGCTAGCCACAATAAGATTCGTCCAACTAGGTATATTTCTACACCATAGGAAGGTTAGTACAGGCACCACTGTGACCACAAATGCAAGTTTTTACAGACGAATCTCCAGCTAGCGTGGCCGTGACAAACTCTAGCTCAAGTCCCTTCACTGCCGTCAACATGACTCAAGAAATCGTAATGACACGATTGCAAACTCTCTGACCGCGGGTTCAATCCCGGCCGGGGAATGGTTTGTTTGCAATCGTGTCATTACGATTTCGTGAGTCACAACAGCCTACTAACTAGTCTCGGTTTTCACCCAGGAAAATACTAGCGATATTCCTGAAATAATAGATTACGTAGAACAGGATGATAAACTATGTACGATTGCGGTAACTAGTGACATGGTCCTCAGACAAATACAGAATCTAAAACCTAACAAATCCCCAGGTCCTGATGAACTGTTTGCAAGGGTGTTAAAGGAATGTAAAGAGGAACTTAGCATACCTTTGGCTAATCCTTTTAACATATCACTACAAACTGGCATAGTGCCTGATAAGTGGAAAATGGCAAATGTAATACCTATTTACAAGGCAGGTGACAGATCCTTGGCTTCGAACTATAGACCAATAAGCCTTACCTCCATAGTGGGGAAAATTTATGGAATCAATAATTGCCGAAGCAATTCGTAGCCATCTTGACAGGCACAGATTGATTAATGATTCTCAACACGGTTTTACAAAGGGGCGTTCCTGTCTTACGAATTTACTAACTTTTTTCACTAAGGTGTTTGAGGAGGTAGATCATGGTAATGAATATGATAGTGTATATGGACTTCAGTAAGGCTTTCGATAGAGTTCCACACCAGAGGCTATTGAGGAAACTTAGGGCACACGGAATAGGAGGAGAAATTTTTTCCTGGGTAGAGGCATGGCTGACAAATAGACAGCAGAGTGTTTGCATAAATGGGGAGAAATCAGAATGGGGGCACGTCACAAGCGGTGTTCCTCAGGGGTCAGTGTTGGGCCCGTTGTTGTTCACAATTTACATAAACGACATAGATGAGGGAATAAATAGCGACATAAGCAAATTTGCTGATGACACCAAAATAGGCCGTCCAATTCATTCTAATGAGGACATTAGAGCACTCCAGGATTTGAATATAGACTAATGCAATGGTCGGAGAAGTGGCAGATGCAGTTTAATATTGACAAATGCAAAGTTCTAAATGTTGTACAGTTAAATAACCATGCCACATAAACTAAATAATGTAGATCTTAATACTACTGATTGTGAAAAGGATTTAGGAGTTCTGGTTAGCAGTAACCTAAAACTAAGACAACAGTGCATTAGTGTTCGCAATAAAGCTAACAGAATTCTTGGCTTCATATCTAGAAGTATAAATAATAGAAGTCCTCAGATTGTTCTTCAACTCTATATATCCTTGGTTAGGCCTCATTTAGACTATGCTGCTCAGTTCTGGTCACCGTATTACAGAATGGATATAAATGCTCTGGAAAACGTACAAAGGAGGATGACAAAGATGATCCCATGTATCAGAAATCTTCCCTATGAGGATAGACTGAAGGCCCTGAATCTGCACTCTCTCGAAAGGCATAGAATTAGGGGGGATATGATCGAGGTGTATAAATGGAAAACAGGAATAAATAAAGGGGATGTAAATAGTGTGCCTCTTCAAGGGGGGCTCCTTGGCGTGGTGAAGAGGCTCTTGGTCTGAGGAATTAGACCTGTCAGTCTACTTCCTCAGACCGAACCTAATTACCCCCCAATCCCCCGTTCCCTATCCCATCCTCCCCTTTTTCCTTTCCTCCTCCTCCTCCTCCTCCTCCTCCTCCTCCTCTCCATCCTCCCCTTTTTCCTTTCCTTTTTGGCCTTTGTTTTTTTTTTTTTCCCACAGGCACGCTAGTTCCTAGGTAGGGGAAAGGGTACCGGGGTCCATCCCATTCCGTTGAGGTTCTTGGTGGTGGCATAGTTTGCCGTGGAATCTGGATTGCCTGGGGATGTCCCGATCCCTCTCCGGTATCCCGGAGGGTGGCTTTGGGTGTCTCTCGGGCGACGGGTGTAACTCTGGAAGCCACCTTTCGGATTCCGGGGGTGGTGGCCGAAGGAGGTATGCTTTGTGGCGGATTTCCGGCCGCCCTCTCTTTTGTCCACCGAGGTAGCTCAGCAGATGTGAGGTTGCTATCCCGGATTGCCGGTTTACTGGCATGATGGGTAGGGTATGGCACGGGTTCCATGCTGCATCTGCGCTACTTGCGGTGCTGAGGTCCTCTTGGGCGCGGAGGGAGATTTCTGGCCCTTTCATTCCTCCTAGGAACTATCCCTCCCCGGTCCCCCCTTTTTTTTATTTTTTTTATTTTTATTTTCTTTTCTTTCTTTTTTTTTTCTTAAAAACAGAAAAAGAAGTAACCTAACCATGGCAGCCCTAGTCCATGAACCTGCTACCCCCGGGCCCCTTCTTGATACCGCACCCCGTTCTGACCCCGCCTCGTCTTTGGACCACTCTTCGGACATTCCTCATGCCTCTGTACCTCTTGCCGGTGCTGTTTCCTCACCCGCTTCAGGTACTGAGGCCTCGACTGACTCCTTCGATTTATCTGACCTTCGCTCTCCTCTGACTATGCTTCCGGCCTCTCCCTCTACGGTGCGGCAATTTTCGAATCGCCGGCCCATTCCACGTCAGACCAACTCTGGTCCCACGCCTAAACGACAACGACAATTACCTGCTGATGATACTTCTCCACCTTCTCGTTCTTCTCAGAAAAGATCGACGTGTCCTTCACTACCTTTCCGCGCTCAGTTTCAGACTGCACAATGGACTAAATTCTTCACTTTACGACTGACTTCCTCTACTGCCTATCTTTCTGACCACAGTATTGGCAAGGCACTCCTACGCCATGTTGGTAAAGATATTTCTTTTCATGCTCTTAAGAGCGGTACGCGCATCGTCACCATACAGAATGCTACCCAGGCTCATGAGCTTTCTCGTCATTCCCATATCGATACTGTTCCAGTAACTATTGAAAAGCATCATTCCCTCAATTCTTGTAGTGGTACCTTCATTCTGCCCCATACCATAGTTCAACAAAATTTCCAGACATGTGGCACTGACATTCTTGAACAGCTGGAACTCCAAGATCTCCCAATCCTCAAGGTAGACACTTACGTTCTTCCTGCCTGCGGGTGGAGACGATACCCTAGCAATGTGGCTCGTTTAACTTTTGACAGCCGTGAACTCCCATCCTCAGTTTATGTAGCAGGACATCGGTTACAAGTTCGAAAGGTGATCCCTACACCGCAACAGTGTAGAAATTGCTGGCGATTTGGCCATCCAGCGAAATATTGCAGATCTATCGCCGAATGCCCAGTCTGTGGTGCCGATGACCATCCTAATACGTCTTGCAATCGACCTCCCTCTTGCCTTAATTGTCATGAGGCTCACCCTTCGTACTCTCGCCGTTGTCAAGTCTACTTAAACGAGCGGGAAATCCGTTACCTCAAAGAGGCAGAAGGTCTCCCTTATGCCATGGCAGTTTCTCATCTCCGCCTCTAAGGGAGACTGGAGTTTACCTGGAGAGAGTTTCGGGGGTCAACGCCCCCGCGGCCCGGTCTGTGACCAGGCCTCCTGGTGGATAAGTGCCTGATCAACCAGGCTGTTGCTGCTGGCTGCACGCAAACCAACGTACGAGCCACAGCCCGGCTGATCAGGAACTGCCTTTAGGTGCTTGTCCAGTGCCAGCTTGAAGACTGCCAGGGGTCTGTTGGTAATCCCCCTTATGTGTGCTGGGAGGCAGTTGAACAGTCTCGGTCCCCTGACACTTATTGTATGGTCTCTTAACGTGCTAGTGACACCCCTGCTTTTCATTGGGGGGATGGTGCATCGTCTGCCAAGTCTTTTGCTTTCGTAGTGAGTGATTTTCGTGTGCAAGTTCGGTACTAGTCCCTCTAGGATTTTCCAGGTGTATATAATCATGTATCTCTCCCTCCTGCGTTCCAGGGAATACAGGTTTAGAAACCTCAAGCGCTCCCAGTAATTGAGGTGTTTTATCTCCGTTATGCGCGCCGTGAAAGTTCTCTGTACATTTTCTAGGTCGGCAATTTCACCTGCCTTGAAAGGTGCTGTTAGAGTGCAGCAATATTCCAGCCTAGATAGAACAAGTGACCTGAAGAGTGTCATCATGGGCTTGGCCTCCCTAGTTTTGAAGGTTCTCATTATCCCTCCTGTCATTTTTCTAGCAGATGCGATTGATACAATATTATGGTCCTTGAAGGTGAGATCCTCCGACATAATCACTCCCAGGTCTTTGACGTTGGTGTTTCGCTCTATTTTGTGGCCAGAATTTGTTTTGTACTCTGATGAAGATTTAATTTCCTCATGTTTACCATATCTGAGTAATTGAAATTTCTCATCGTTGAACTTCATATTGTTTTCTGCAGCCCACTGAAAGATTTGGTTGATGTCCGCCTGGAGCCTTGCAGTGTCTGCAATGGAAGACACTGTCATGCAGATTCGGGTGTCATCTGCAAAGGAAGACACGGTGCTGTGGCTGACATCCTTGTCTATGTCGGATATGAGGATGAGGAACAAGATGGGAGCTAGTACTGTGCCTTGTGGAACAGAGCTTTTCACCGTAGCTGCCTCGGACTTTACTCTGTTGACGACTACTCTCTGTGTTCTGTTAGTGAGGAAATTATAGATCCATCGACCAACTTTTCCTGTTATTCCTTTAGCGCGCATTTTGTGCGCTATTACGCCATGGTCACACTTGTCGAAGGCTTTTGCAAAGTCTGTATATATTACATCTGCATTCTTTTTGTCTTCTAGTGCATTTAGGACCTTGTCGTAGTGATCCAGTAGTTGAGACAGACAGGAGCGACCTGTTCTAAACCCATGTTGCCCTGGGTTGTGTAACTGATGGGTTTCTAGATGGGTGGTGATCTTGCTTCTTAGGACCCTTTCAAAGATTTTTATGATATGGGATGTTAGTGCTATTGGTCTGTAGTTCTTTGCTGTTGCTTTACTGCCCCCTTTGTGGAGTGGGGCTATGTCTGTTGTTTTTAGTAACTGAGGGACGACCCCCGTGTCCATGCTCCCTCTCCATAGGATGGAAAAGGCTCGTGATAGGGGCTTCTTGCAGTTCTTGATGAACACAGAGTTCCATGAGTCTGGCCCTGGGGCAGAGTGCATGGGCATGTCATTTATCGCCTGTTCGAAGTCATTTGGCGTCAGGATAACATCGGATAGGCTTGTGTTAATCAAATTTTGTGGCTCTCTCATAAAAAATTCATTTTGATCTTCGACTCTCAGTCTGGTTAGCGGCTTGCTAAAAACTGAGTCATATTGGGACTTGAGTAGCTCACTCATTTCCTTGCTGTCATCTGTGTAGGACCCATCTTGTTTAAGTAGGGGCCCAATACTGGACGTTGTTCTCGATTTTGATTTGGCATAGGAGAAGAAATACTTTGGGTTTCTTTCGATTTCATTTATGGCTTTTAGTTCTTCCCGCGATTCCTGACTCCTAAAGGATTCTTTTAGCTTAAGTTCGATGCTTGCTATTTCTCTGACCAGTGTCTCCCTGCGCATTTCTGATATATTGACCTCTTTTAGCCGCTCTGTTATTCTTTTCCGTCGCCTGTAAAGGGAGCGCCTGTCTCTTTCTATTTTACATCTACTCCTCCTTTTTCTTAGAGGAATAAGCCTTGTGCATACATCGAGTGCCACCGAGTTAATCTGTTCTAGGCATAAGTTTGGGTCTGTGTTGCTTAGTATATCTTCCCAGCTTATATCGGTTAGGACTTGGTTTACTTGGTCCCACTTTATGTTTTTGTTATTGAAGTTGAATTTGGTGAATGCTCCCTCGTGACTAGTCTCACTTTGTCGGTCTGGGGCTCCACGCATACATGTCTGAACCTCAATTATGTTGTGATCTGAGTATATTGTTTTTGATATGGTGACATTTCTTATCAGATCATCATTGTTAGTGAAGATGAGGTCTAGTGTATTCTCCAGTCTAGTAGGCTCTATTATTTGCTGGTTTAAATTGAATTTTGTGCAGAGATTTAAAAGCTCGTGTGAGTGTGAGTTTTCATCAGAGCTGCCTCCTGGTGTTATTACTGCAACAATATTATTTGCTATATTCCTCCATTTTAGGTGCCTTAAGTTGAAATCCCCCAGGAGCAAGATGTTGGGTGCAGGAGCTGGAAGATTTTCCAGACAGTGGTCAATTTTTAACAGCTGTTCCTGGAATTGCTGGGATGTTGCATCCGGAGGCTTGTAGACTACCACAATGACTAGGTTTTGGTTCTCGACCTTTACTGCTAAAACTTCCACTACGTCATTTGAGGCATTAAGCAGTTCTGTGCAAACAAGTGACTCTGCAATGTACAGGCCAACCCCCCCCTTTTGCCTGTTCACTCTGTCACATCTGTATAGGTTGTAACCTGGGATCCATATTTCGTTGTCCAAGTGATCCTTTATGTGGGTCTCAGTGAAAGCCGCGAACATTGCCTTTGCCTCTGCAAGCAGTCCACGGATGAAAGGTATTTTGTTGTTTATTGCTGGCTTTAGACCCTGTATATTTGCAAAGAAGAATGTTATCGGACTGGTGGTATTGTTGGTACTGGGGGGGGATTTTTTTTCCGGCATTAGTATCTGTATCTGTTGGTTTGGAGTGGAGGCCATCGACTGTGGTTCCACTCCAGGAATGACTGGATTTGGTGTACGATTTCTGCCATTTCCTGCCAGTTTTTTTTCCTTCCTGGCACTAAAAAACCTCTCTTTCTTGAGTGGCTGTGGCTACCCAGGTTTTCCCATGGCCTGGATGTTTTGTATCTTTTTGTCCCCTTTAGATGGTATGCCTGGCAATTTAAGTTATAGCACAGTCTTTCCTGTACTGAAGAGGTACACATTTCAGGGTGAAAAAGCTTACAGGAAGGGAGTTTGCATTTTCCTGTTGTCATATGGGCATGACATTTTCTAGGGTGGTCATAGTTGCATGTCCCATCTGTTTTTCCAGATTTCCCATGCCAGCAGATACCAAGTGCATAGTATGTGCACAGGCTTGGTTTCCGTTTGCCTTGGGTTTCTGTGACTGTATTCCCTGTTGGTGCATGTTTCCCTGTCTTATTCCTATCCTCCTTAGCACCAACAATGGAGCTCCCACCAGTTGTTTTTGGTAATTTATCCTCACTATTGCTATTGGAGTCCTCTTGTTTGCTATTTCCTGCGGTATTTCTGGTTTGCAATATTGGTTTTATCTTATCTTTGACTACACTTGTTTCCCTACTATGGCTCCTGTCCTCTATGAGGTCATTTATATGTATTCCTTCCTGCGTATAATTCCCGACTACCTGGACAAAATCTCCAGCTTCACCATTACTGTCTACCAGGACAGTATCTCCAGCTTCACCATTTCTGTCTCCCAGGACAGCACCTCCAGCTTCACCATTACTGTCTACCAGGACAGTATCTCCAGCTTCACCATTTCTGTCTCCCAGGACAGCACCTCCAGCTTCACCATTACTGTCTCCCAGGACAGCACTATCAGCCCCACATTTACTGACTACCAGGACATCACCTCCAGCCTTACAGTTTGTGACTACATGGCCAGTATCAAGGGCAGTACCATTCAGCCCGGACTTTTTATGTTCCCATCTGTTGTAGAAAGCTTCCAGGTTTTCTATGAAAGCAGCTTTGATGTTATCCTCTTTTAATACCCTTGTGATTTTAGTCCACAGATTTTCCTCATTTGGGCATACCCAAAAACACTTCTCTGTTTTAATACTGCTTGTAGCTAGTTCTGGGATATCTGCACAAGGAGCGTGACACCAATTTCCACAAAAATGACAATTTATCCATGTGGTAGCCCGTTTGTTTGACTGACCACAGACTACACACAGCTTCATAATGATTTGAATGGTTGATTTACTGCAAGTCTACTAGCAACCTCTTGAATATTATATTAATAACCTTAAATGAAGCTCTAGCTATTTGTATTTCTGTTTCTAACTCTTTTTGTATATTGGACAGCTTACCGTCACGTTCCTGATTTTTAATGTTTGTGTTTATAAGGGCGCCTACAAACCCATCCGTTTACAGTCTGCTTTATTGTCCAACGAAACTGTTTGAAACCAGTCCCGGGTTCGGACCAGTCAAGGGTTCGGACCAGTCGATCTGCTCTGATCAGTGGGTCACTTATTTAAAACATACTGGTCGGTGATTTGAGCTAACACATGAAGGATCTACTGGAAATTATCTACCCGAGTAATATGTGATTTGACTGATACAAAAGTATAACTTGCGTGTTGAAGAGCCGGTGATATCTGGCAGCTCCTACAATGACGTACAGTCGACCTCTTTGTTTATCAATCGCTGTATCTGGCTTTTCTATTTTTTGTTTTTCCGTCTCCACCACAATAAATGCTATATTATCACTATAGTTGACTGGTGCAAATTTTGGAGGAAGGACGCTTTTTCTGTAGTAATAATTGCTTCTCGTTGTGTATATTGCGACCGCTGGTAACTACAGGTTATATGAAATTCACAGTAACGTCTCGTATTTCAAGAAAATGAAACTAATGAAAGTCACTCCACTCCACTAAGTACCATTATAATACTGGTTAGTTGCTACTACAACACTGTATTCTGCTATTCACTGGTATCACTAGATTATATGCGAGTACACTAGCAGGCCAGGAAGATTATTAAAAACAGCTGACCTGTGGTAAGTTTCTGGCGACTTCTGGCACCTGCCTCTATAGGCTTATCACTTCATTTACAAATTCACCTGTTTTCAAATGACACTTTAGCCTTTATCATCAATATACTAGGGAGCCACTGTAGTATACACTATACACTATGTATACTCAATGCTTTCAGGGAGACTTTCTTTCCTCTGACACAACGTTCAATTATTATTATTTTTTTTCACACGGGAAACAGGCCTATGATTCCCCTCTGGCAGTAAACTCTGCTAGGTAATGCACACTAATTCTCCTTTTTTGACTCAGTATATAATGTTTTCCGCCCAAGATTGGTTCCAGGCGCTAGAGGGATGTATCGTATAGGATTGATGACACAAATTAAAGTTCTAGCACGTAAGAGCGACCGTGAAAACACCAGAAAGCCGGGAGCACAACGAGGCACGCTGACGGTTCACACACAACAGACACATACAGACTACCTCGTGTTTCTTATTCTCGTGTTTCAAAACGTCCCCCCACTCCTGGTATCCCATCTTCTGCACCCACCTCTGTGGTTACCTCTCCTCGGCTCAGACGTCCCTACTTCAACGTCTCAGTCTGATCTTGCTTCTTCGTGTCCTCTCTCACAAGCCTCGGTAGCGACGAGATCTCGTATGACACCTCCTCCCAATCGTCCCTCTACTTCTCAAAAGTCAAAAAAAGGTCCGTTAACACCTCCTACCCATCTTCCACCTCCTCATTTTCCCTTCCCTGTCCCTGTACCTGGTTCTCCCCCTCTCACTGGCTCTGTTACAAGTGTAGAGGTTCACCCTCCTCCTCGTACTGTACCTTCCTCCCCTGTTCCCTCCCAAGTTTCTTCCTCTTCTGCCACCTCCCAGGTTTCTGCCTCTTCTGTCCCCTTCCACGCTTGTCCAGTTCCCTCCACCCTTCCATCCCCCCCTACCTTGGTACAGTCCATTACAGTTCCAATCTTTACTCATCCTCCCCCTACCATTTCCAATATTGTCTCCCATACGACGTCTCTGAATTCTGAAACACTTGAAGCAATCTCTGAATATATTGCAGAGACCAAACCATCAATGGACACTGATCCACCCTCTGCTCCTTCTCTCTCCTCTACTCCATCTGCGCAACTCCTTTCTTCACAGCGCACCGTTCCTTCGCTGCTTGAACGTTTTCCACTGCCTCTGCATGTGGACTTTTCTAACCCCTCTAGTCCGTAGGAACCCTTACCTGCTGATTTCAGGTATCTTTGTCATTGCCAATCATGGCCTATTTACAGTGGAACATACGCGGCCTCAGGGGTAATCTGGGTGAGCTTCAGATGTTACTCTCCCAGTTTTCCCCCGTTGGTGTTTGCTTACAGGAACGAAAATTACACTCTGCTGTTATCTCTCCCATCTCAGGCTATAATTTATTGTATTCTTCAGATCCTTTTCCTGATGGGACCTTTAATGAAAGTGCCCTTCTTCTACGCAATGATATTCCGTACCATCAGCTATTTGTTCGTACTTCGCTGCATTACACAGCAGCCCGTATCCACTTGCATAGGTGGTATATGCTCTGTTCTTTATATCTCTCTCCTTCTCGGGCATTATCTATTCCGGATATTGCCTTTCTTGTTTCGTCATTACCACCACCGATTCTGTTACTTGGTGATTTTAATGCCCACCATTTCCTCTGGGGGGGTCTCGCTGTGATTCCTGTGGAATTCAGTTAGAGGCTTTTCTTGCCACCCACCCCCTCCATGTTTTAAATACAGGTACTCGCACCCATTTTGATCCTCGGACTCTCACACTCTCTTGCATCGATCTCTCAGTCTGCTCTTCCTCCACCGCATTAGACTTCACTTGGTCTGTTCTTCCGGACTTGCATGACAGCAATCATTTCCCAATCATTCTTGCTTCCCCTTCATATTCACCACCTCTTCGCATCCCACGTTGGCAATTTGATCAGGCAAATTGGAACCTTTACTCACACCTTACGTTTTTAGAGAGGTTCCTTCTTCGTCCTCCATCGATGAGCTTTTACACCTCTTCTTGTCCTCCATTTTAACTGCAGCTTCTCATTCTATACCCCAAACTTCGGGCAGGCATTCTCAGAAATGCGTGCCTTGGTGGTCTCCTGCTTGTGCTCGTGCAGTACATTTGAAACGCGCTGCATGGGGCAGGTACTGGTACAATAGAACCACAGAGAGACTTCTTGAATTTAAGCAGAAGCGTGCGATCGCTTGCCATGTCATCCGTGACACTAAACGCACTTGCTGGCGAGATTGTCTCCACCATCACCTCTGCTTCCTCTGAGTGCAGTCTGGAAAAAAGTACGAAAACTGAGTGGTAAATATTCTCCTGACCGGGCTCCTGTTCTGCGGGTTGCTGGTGTTGATATAGCAAACCCACTAGATGTTGCCAATGAAATTAGCAATCATCTGGACCGTATTTCTCAGGGACTCCATCTATGCCCCTCATTTCTTTCCTCAAAGTCTGCCAGAGAGTTAGCACCCTTGGACTTTTCTTCTCTCAAAGAAGAACAGTATAATGTGCCTTTTACACTTCAAGAACTGGAGGCGACACACTCAGCTTGCCGATCATCGGCAGCTGGGCCCGACGACACTCATATTCGTATGCTACAACATTTACATCAGTCAGCCCTTGCAGTCCTATTACGCCTTTACAATCTTATTTGGTCACAAGGAGTTCTTCCACAGCTGTGGAAATCCGCCATTGTTCTCCCTTTCCGCAAACCAGGCACTACGGGACATGAAACCTCCCACTATCGTCCCATTGCTCTTACCAGTGCAGTTTGCAAAGTGATGGAACGCCTAGTAAATAGACGTTTAGTGTGGTATTTAGAGAAACACAACAGTCTCTCCACTCATCAATATGGCTTTCGTAAGGGACGTTCTACCATAGACCCCTTACTACGCTTGGATACGTATGTTCGTAATGCCTTTGCGAATAACCACTCAGTTATTGCCATATTTTTTGACCTTGAGAAGGCATATGACACAACTTGGAGGTATAATATTTTAGCCCTTCGAGGCAATCTACCATCCTTCCTTAAGAACTTTTTAACTGACAGGCATTTCTGTGTTCGGGTTAATAATGTGCTCTCCCCGGACTTTATCCAAGCTGAAGGTGTCCCCCAGGGATGTGTTCTGAGCACAACACTTTTTCTCCTTGCTATTAATGATTTGGTCTCTAGTCTTCCATCAAATATTTGGTCATCACTCTATGTTGATGACTTCGCTATTGCCTGTGCAGGCGCTGACTGTCACCTTATTACAGTTTCTCTCCAGCATGCAGTCGACCGTGTTTCCAATTGGGCCACCACACGTGGGTTTAAATTTTCCAGCACTAAAACCCACCAAATTACTTTCACTAGACGCTCTGTCATCTCCGATCATCCTTTGTACCTCTATGGCTCCCGTATCCCTGAACGTGATAGTCAAGTTTCTGGGCCTCCTCTTTGATCGTAGGTTATTCTGGAAACCTCACATTACCTCTCTGAAGGCAACTTGCCACAGCCGGCTGAACCTTCTTAAAACCCTTGCTCATCTTTCATGGGGAGCTGATCGTCGAACCCTCCTTCGCCTACATTCCACCCTTATCTTATCGAAACTTGAATATGGTGACCAGATCTATTCAGCGGCATCTCCTGCTACTCTCTCTAGCCTTAACCCCATTCATCACCAAGGATTACGTTTATGCCTTGGTGCTTTTCGCTCTTCCCCTGTTGAGAGCCTCTATGCAGAAGCGAACGTTCCATCCTTATCCGATCGCCGTGATGCCCATTGCCTTCGCTACTATGTACGCTCTCATGATCTCCGCAATCCTTCCATTTATAGAATGGTCACTGATATTAGTAGACATTCTTTATTTGTTCGCCGCCCCTGTTTACTCCGTCCCTTCTTTCTTCACCTTCATTTGCTCTTGTCTTCTCTTCAATTACCACCTTTCTATGTACATGTAGCATCTCACTTTTCCCTACCCCCCTGGGAAGTTCCAGGTGTTCGAGTCTGTTCTTTCTCTCTCCCTTGCTCGAAAGGTGCTGTTAGTGTGCAGCAATATTCCAGCCTAGATAGAACAAGTGACCTGAAGAGTGTCATCATGGGCTTGGCCTCCCTAGTTTTGAAGGTTCTCATTATCCATCCTGTCATTTTTCTAGCAGATGCGATTGATACAATGTTATGGTCCTTGAAGGTGAGATCCTCCGACATGATCACTCCCACTGTCTTTGACGTTGGTGTTTCGCTCTATTTTGTGGCCAGAATTTGTTTTGTACTCTGATGAAGATTTAATTTCCTCATGTTTACCATATCTGAGTAATTGAAATTTCTCATCGTTGAACTTCATATTGTTTTCTGCAGCCCACTGAAAGATTTGGTTGATGTCTGCCTGGAGCTTTGCAGTGTCTGCAATGGAAGACACTGTCATGCAGATTCGGGTGTCATCTGCAAAGGAAGACACGGTGCTGTGGCTGACATCCTTGTCTATGTCGGATATAAGGATGAGGAACAAGATGGGAGCGAGTACTGTGCCTTGTGGAACAGAGCTTTTCACCGTAGCTGCCTCGGACTTTACTCTGTTGACGACTACTCTCTGTGTTCTGTTAGTGAGGAAATTATAGATCCATCGACCGACTTTTCCTGTTATTCCTTTAGCACGCATTTTGTGCGCTATTACGCCATGGTCACACTTGTCGAAGGCTTTTGCAAAGTCTGTATATATTACATCTGCCTTCTTTTTGTCTTCTAGTGCATTTAGGACCTTGTCGTAGTGGTCCAATAGTTGAGACAGACAGGAGCGACCTGTTCTAAACCCATGTTGCCCTGGGTTGTGTAACTGATGGGTTTCTAGATGCGTGGTGATCTTGCTTCTTAGGACCCTTTCAAAGATTTTTATGATATGGGATGTTAGTGCTATTGGTCTGTAGTTCTTTGCTGTTGCTTTACTGCCCCCTTTGTGGAGTGGGGCTATGTCTGTTGTTTTTAGTAACTGTGGGACGACCCCCGTGTCCATGCTCCCTCTCCATAGGATGGAAAAGGCTCGTGATAGGGGCTTCTTGCAGTTCTTGATGAACACAGAGTTCCATGAGTCTGGCCCTGGGGCAGAGTGCATGGGCATGTCATTTATCGCCTGTTCGAAGTCATTTGGCGTCAGGATAACATCGGATAGGCTTGTGTTAATCAAATTTTGTGGCTCTCTCATAAAAAATTCATTTTGATCTTCGACTCTCAGTCTGGTTAGCGGCTTGCTAAAAACTGAGTCATATTGGGACTTGAGTAGCTCACTCATTTCCTTGCTGTCATCTGTGTAGGACCCATCTTGTTTAAGTAGGGGCCCAATACTGGACGTTGTTCTCGATTTTGATTTGGCATAGGAGAAGAAATACTTTGGGTTTCTTTCGATTTCATTTATGGCTTTTAGTTCTTCCCGCGATTCCTGACTCCTAAAGGATTCTTTTAGCTTAAGTTCGGTGCTTGCTATTTCTCTGACCAGTGTCTCCCTACGCATTTCAGATATATTGACCTCTTTTAGCCGCTCTGTTATTCTTTTCCGTCGCCTGTAAAGGGAGCGCCTGTCTCTTTCTGTTTTACATCTACTCCTCCTTTTTCTTAGAGGAATAAGCCTTGTGCATACATCGAGTGCTACCGAGTTAATCTGTTCTAGGCATAAGTTGGGGTCTGTGTTGCTTAGTATATCTTCCCAGCTTATATCGGTTAGGACTTGGTTTACTTGGTCCCACTTTATGTTTTTGTTATTGAAGTTGAATTTGGTGAATGCTCCCTCGTGACTAATCTCATTATGTCGGTCTGGGGCTCCGCGCATACATGACTGAACCTCAATTATGTTGTGATCTGAGTATATTGTTTTTGATATGGTGATATTTCTTATCAGATCATCATTGTTAGTGAAGATGAGGTCTAGTGTATTCTCCAGTCTAGTAGGCTCTATTATTTGCTGGTTTAAATTGAATTTTGTGCAGAGATTTAAAAGCTCGCGTGAGTGTGAGTTTTCATCAGAGCTGCCTCCTGGGGTTATTACTGCAACAATATTATTTGCTATATTCCTCCATTTTAGGTGCCTTAAGTTGAAATCCCCCAGGAGCAAGATGTTGGGTGCAGGAGCTGGAAGGTTTTCCAGACAGTGGTCAATTTTTAACAGCTGTTCCTGGAATTGCTGGGATGTTGCATCCGGAGGCTTGTAGACTATCACAATGACTAGGTTTTGGTTCTCGACCTTTACTGCTAAAACTTCCACTACATCATTTGAGGCATTTAGCAGTTCTGTGCAAACAAGTGACTCTGCAATGTACAGGCCAACCCCCCCCTTTTGCCTGTTCACTCTGTCACATCTGTATAGGTTGTAACCTGGGATCCATATTTCATTGTCCAAGTGATCCTTTATGTGGGTCTCAGTGAAAGCCGCGAACATTGCCTTTGCCTCTGCAAGCAGTCCACGGATGAAAGGTATTTTGTTGTTTGTTGCTGGCTTTAGACCCTGTATATTTGCAAAGAAGAATGTTATCGGACTGGTGGTATTGTTGGTACTGGGGGGGGATTTTTTTTCCGGCATTAGTATCTGTATCTGTACAAGGGCATTTACTATCTTCGGCTAGTATTTTTACTGCTGAATTGTATGCCATCCTTACAGCACTTATCCGTATTGTGGTTGTCTCAGACTCCCTTAGTGCTTTACAGGCTATACAGAAATTTGATACACCTCACCCCTTAGTCCTCCATACCCAACTTTGGCTACGCCGCATCTTTACCAAGCATAAAGATATTGTTTTTTTGTTGGGTCCCTGGTCATGTTGACGTACAGGGCAATGAACAGGCAGACACTGCTGCGCAGTCAGCAGTACATGACCTACCAGCTTCATGTAGAGGTATTCCATTTACGGACTATTTTGCTGCAATATCTTCCCAACTTCACACCCGTTGGCAACAACGTTGGTCTACTATGCTCGGCAACAAACTTCAATCTATTAAACCGAGTATAAGTTGCTGGCCGTCTTCTTATCACCATTGTCGAGGTTGGGAGACTACTCTCTCCTGTCTTTGCATTGGCCATACTCGTCTTACTCATGGATATCTCATGGAGAGGTGCCCTGCTCCTCTCTGTGAGAATTGCCAAGTTCCATTATCAGTCAGCCACATTCTGTTGGACTGCCCACTTTATCAACGAGCACGCAGAATTTACCTCCGTCGTCGTCTTCGCTCTGCTGCTCTCTCTTTACCTTCCCTTCTCGCTGATGGACCCACCTTTCATCCAGACTCTCTCGTTGACTTTTTGACAACAACTGACTTGCTTCACAAATTCTGATACCTTCAGCCCTTTCTACTTCAATCTCTTGCTACCCTCTACCCCCGTACTATCCCCTGCCCCGCTGTTTTCTGTAACCTACTGATCATCCCTCCTCCCTTCTGTCATCCAATACCCTCGCTTCCTTCCCTACCCTGCAGCGCTGTATAGCCCTTGTGGCTTAGCGCTTCTTTTTTATTATAATAATGTAAATAGTGTGCTGAAAATTTCCAGCCAAGACAGGGCTCGCAGCAATGGTTTTAAGTTGAAAAAATTCAGATTCAGGAAGGATATAGGAAAGCACTGGTTTGGTAACAGAGTTGTGGATGAGTGGAACAAGCTCCCGAGTACAGTTATTGAGGCTAAAACGTTGTGTAGTTTTAAAAATAGGTTAGATAAATACATGAGTGGGTGTGGGTGGGTGAGTTGGACCTGACTAGCTTGTGCTGCTGGGTCTGGTACAGTGCTCCATCCTTGAGTGGGGGATGACCAGACTGGGTGGGTCATTGGGATAATCCGGGGGGTGGGTCATTGGTCTAATCTGGGGGGGACATAGACCTGCTCTGCATGGGTCAGTAGGCCTATTGCAGTGTTCCTTCTTTATGTTCTTATATAGCCATATTCTACTTTGGTGGCAGCAAAGCAACAACAAAAAAATATAACCCAAAAGCACTGACGTCTCAAACTATAAAAAATAATGAGTTTTAAGAAGTTAAATCACTAACCACATGGACTAACAAAAATTCCTCAACCCAGGACAATATGGGTTTAGAGGAGATCGCTCCTGCCACTCACAACTGGCAAAGTTTACATGAATCCTTCATGTACCTCTGATCAGGTGTAGACGTGTGAATGGTTCATTACCTTTGTAACTTGTTCAGCTATCAAAACTTTTGGGGCCCAATACCTGGACCCATTATGTACCTCTGTAATATTTTTTGACTGCCGCCCACAGGATGGGTATGGATATGGGATACATAATAAAGATAACTAAAGTCAGAAGCTGCCACAGTGGAAAGATCTGTAATGTGGAGCTTCCCAGTTACATACAAATTTTATTTCTGTGCATATACAATATGAGATTTAAATAAAATATCGTTAAGGATAAAGAAAGCCACTAGAACGCCTGAGCATTTCGAATTTCCTGCACTTAACTGAGCAGTCTGAATATATTGCAAGCAATTCCATCCTCAGACAATGTAGATTTCCCTATATTTCAACATCAAGCTCTAAGTAAACGGAATGTTGACGTCATTTTCCTTGCAGAGCATGTTTATATATTACCAACTACTCTCAATAGCATCATATTTGGCCTTTAATTTGATCTTTGTGGTAATGGATGGATTATCTTAGATGTACCAGCCTAAGCTGTGTGTGGAGGATGAGGGTGCTAGATATGACCACTCCCATTGTTCTTTATTTTATTTGTATCTCGCCATGTCCGGCTAGTGAAGTGTGGGCGTTGCGACCATTGACAAATGTTTCCTAGTCTATCGAAGCTCCGTCAAACGCTGCCTGAGAGAGGCGAGGACTGTTTAAAAGTGTTCCAGCATTTCAGGGGTACGGTATTTTCTATAGGTTAGGCCTATTGTCAATACTCAAAGTTCAGAATAATTACAGAATGTATAATTACTGAAGTACTTGAACTTAAAGTACAAGGAAAGAAGGGGTTTGAGTGAATTATACCAATCTATAACATGTATTGATAAAGCCATTGGATGGCGAAACGTCTACAATAAAGATATCCAGATGTTGCACGTCTTAACTTTCATATTGTCGGTATTTTATACCTTTCTTGCACAACTTGTCAGACTGCAACATCATTGAATCTTGGTTCAGAGGACATCTACAAGACCTTCTCTATAGATGTGTATAGTTAAAGGTCACCTACAATCTTCGTCATGACTATGTAGACATGAATTAGGTCACACTCAGAAAAGTGGTAATGCGTTATTTACCTTAAGTCAGTACGTGACCAACTGGGCTGTGGTTCTTACGTCAGCTTGCGTGCGGCCAGCAGTAACAGTCTGGTTGATCAGACCCTGATCCACCATGAGGCCTGGTCTCAGACCAGGCCGCGGGGGCGTTGACCCCCGAAACCCTCTCCAAGTAAACATGCCAGTGTGCGCGCCTCTCTCTCTCTCTCTCTCTCTCTCTCTCTCTCTCTCTCTCTCTCTCTCTCTCTCCCCCCACCTCACTCTCTTCCTCTCCCACCTCCTCACTCTCTTCCTATCCCACCTCCTCACTCTCTCCCTCTCCCATCTCACCACTCTCTCCCTCTCCCTCCTCCCCACTCTCTCCCTCTCCCTCCCCCACCTTCACCCTACTTCACGACCCATTCCCTCCCGAATTACCTGGCCCTCCTACTTCTCCACCCCACTTCCGCCATTCATTTCTTTCCACTTAAACCCCAGATAATCATCATTCTATAAGTACATGTACAAGGTATGCAGGCCTAGCTGACGTCAATGAAATCAGTTTATGCAAAGCATTTCGGACAAATTGGGTCAATTTTGTCCCAGGACGCGACCCCCACCAGTCGACTAACAGCCAGGTACCTGTTTTACTGATGGGTGAACAGGGACAGCAGATGCATTTGGAAACACGTCCTAATATTTTCCAGTCATGCTGGGGATCGACCCCCAGACCTGTGTGTGTGAGCTGAGTGCGCCAGGAATCAAGCTATGGGACACCTAAGATTGATGTCAACAGCATTTGGAGTTCCCAGGCTGTCACTTATCCAAGTACTAACCAAACCCAACGTTGCTTAACTTCGCTGATCGGACGAGCAGTGGTGCATTCAACGTGGTATGGCCTTTGACAACGACCATACGTTGGCATTTCACGATCTCATCACAGCTACTCCTGAAATAAAACGATGGTATTCACAAGGAGGACTGATCACCTTTAAATACCTTGGTGAGTGTAGTCTAAACCTTGATAACAGATACCAACAAATTGGTTTAAAAATACATTCGAGTAAACACTACCTGGAGTATACCTGGAGGGGGTTTGGGGGATCAACGCTGCCGCGGGCCGGTCCGTGACCAGGCCTCGTGGTGGGTCAAGACCCATCAACCAGGCTGTTACTACTGGCAGCACAAAAACCGACGTACGAGCCTCAGCCGGGTTGGCCAGCTACTGACTTTAGGCACCTGTCCAGCGCCTTCTTAAAGACAGCTAGGGGTCTATTGGTAATCCTCCTTATGTATGCTAGAAGGCAGTTGGACAGTCTTGGGCCCAGACAGTTATTGTGTTGTCTCTTAGCGTACTAGCGACTCCCCTGATTTTCACTGGTGGATGTTGCATCTCCGGCCAAGTCTTTTGCTTTCGTAGAAAGTGATTTTCGTGTGCAGATTTGGAACTGGTCCCTCTAAGATTTTCCATGTGTATATTATCATGCATCTTTCTCTCCTGCAAAAATCAAGGGACTTCAACCGTTCCCCGTAATTTAGGTGTTTTGTCGAACTTAAACATACTGTTAATGTTCTCTGTATATTCTCCAGGACTACAATTTCACCTGCCTTGAAAAGGGTCATTAGTGTACAGCAATATTCCAGCCTAGAAAGAACAAGCGATTTGAAGAGAATCATCATGGGCTTGGCATCCATAGTTTTGAAGGATTTCATTATCCATTCTATTATTTTCCTGGCAGTTGTGCTATATACATTGTTGTGAGCTTTGAAAGTGAGTCTCTCTTGACATCACTCATGGATCCTTCAAATTAGTTTTTCGCTTTATTGTGTGGTTGAAAATTGTTTTATACTCCGATACAGTTTTAATCTTCTGGTTTTTCCATAGCGGAGTAATTGAAATTTATCTTCATTGAACTTCGTATAGTTTTCTGAGGCCCATTTAAAGATTTGGTTGATGTCCACTTGGAGACTTGCAGTGTCTTCGTTGGATGACACCGTCATGCAAATTCGGACGTCATCCACAAAGGAGGACACAGTGCTGTGGTTTACATTTCTGTCAGATATGAGGATGAGGAACAGGATGGGAGCGAGTACTGTACCTTATGGAACAGCTTTTCACTGTAACCGCCTCTGACTTTACTGTTTACTATTCTTTATATTCTATTTGTTAGGGAGTTTTAGATCCATCTACCAACTTTTCTTGTTATTCCTTTAATCGTGCATTTTGTGCGCTATTAGACCGTGATCACGCTTGTCAAAGGATTTCAGTGTGTGTGTACTACATCTGCATTTTGTTTGTCCCCCAGTGCGTCCAAGACCAAGTCATAGTAGTCCAGTAGTGGGGATAGGCAGGAGCGACCTGCTCTAAACCCATACTGCCCTGGGTTGTGTAACTGATGGGTATCCAAGTGAATGGCGATCTTGCTTCTTAGAATCCTTTCCAAGATTTTTTATGATGAGAGACGTTAGTGCTATCGGTTCATAATTCTTTGCAGTTGCTTTACTGTCACCTTTGTGGAGAACATTTATTAGAAAAACATTTTGCCTCCACAACAGGAAATATTAAACATACTGTGAATGCGAAATATTGCTCCAATAAAGATACCCAGGTTAAGGTTAAACATGCGTCTAAGAGAACTTAGGAAAACGAAATTTCAGGCTTATTGCAAAAGCTGTGAAGCAGGTCTCGTCAGTTTTGTGCTAACTTCAGTCTCGCTTTGTATTAGGGAGAAAGTCTCCTCCCCTCCCCCCACTACAGTGTTTCTAGAAGCAACAAGAGACTTTCATTGTCTTTTCAAATGTAAGAAAATAACCACTCGTGCCCTGGATGTGCTTGGAAGAGCTTGTTTTAATCCTCGTACAGCCGCAGCATCATTGCTGCCAGCACAGCAGCAGCATCATTGCTGCCAGCACAGCAGCAGCATCATTGCTGCCAGCACAGCAGCAGCATCATTGCTGTCAGCACAGCAGCAGCATCATTGCTGCCAGCACAGCAGCAGCATCATTGCTGCCAGCACAGCAGCAGCATCATTGCTGCCAGCACAGCAGCAGCATCATTGCTGCCAGCACAGCAGCATCATTGCTGCCAGCACAGCAGCAGCATCATTGCTGTCAGCACAGCAGCAGCATCATTGCTGTCAGCACAGCAGCAGCATCATTGCTGCCAGCACAGCAGCAGCATCATTGCTGCCAGCACAGCAGCAGCATCATTGCTGTCAGCACAGCAGCAGCATCATTGCTGTCAGCACAGCAGCAGCATCATTGCTGCCAGCACAGCAGCAGCATCATTGCTGCCAGCACAGCAGCAGCATCATTGCTGTCAGCACAGCAGCAGCATCATTGCTGTCAGCACAGCAGCAGCATCATTGCTGCCAGCACAGCAGCAGCATCATTGCTGCCAGCACAGCAGCAGCATCATTGCTGTCAGCACAGCAGCAGCATCATTGCTGCCAGCACAGCAGCAGCATCATTGCTGTCAGCACAGCAGCAGCATCATTGCTGTCAGCACAGCAGCAGCATCATTGCTGTCAGCACAGCAGCAGCATCATTGCTGCCAGCACAGCAGCAGCATCATTGCTGCCAGCACAGCAGCAGCATCATTGCTGCCAGCACAGCAGCAGCATCATTACTGCCAGCACAGCAGCAGCATCATTACTGTCAGCACAGCAGCAGCATCATTACTGTCAGCACAGCAGCAGCATCATTGCTGTCAGCACAGCAGCGAAGGTACAACGACTCTCAGGTTACCAGCTAGTATAGTCGTTTAGTTGCGACGCTGAAATTTTCGGGCAACAAACTGATTTGTTACTTGTAACGATAAAAGTAACATGCTACACAGTGGTAAATGAGGTATGTACATAATTTAATTTTTATGATAAACTAAAAGACTTTTAACCGCCTATAAAACTTGCCTTACGAGGTAGTCCTAATAACACTACGTAAAATCATATTTTTTTCCACTCTGACTTTATCAGGGTCCCCCAGAATAGTCGCATTGTTTGACTTACTGGGTTAGTAAGTTTATTTAGGTACAGGTGAATATAAGTACAGCTATTCAAATTTATGTAATTATAATTATTATACATAGTAACGTGTGTCAATTGCTCAGGATAACCTAGAAAAGTCAGTGACTTATTTTCATGAGTGGTCCCTGTGTATCTTATTTAATGATTGGCTAAAAGATACAGCAGAAATTAATCTTGATTATAACCTTAAAAATTAAAGTTAATTTAGTTTAATATGTTTATTATGCATTCCATACACATCCTGTGGGTGGTAGTCAAAGGATTACAGAGGTACATAATGGGTCCAAGGACTGAGCCCCAAAAGTTTTGATAGCTGAATAAGGTACGAAGGTAATGAATCATCTACACGTCTACACATGGTTACAGTCATGAACAAATTATAAAGTTATGAGCAATTCACACGTCTACACCCGGTCACAACTGTAGAGTCATTAGTGTAAATATTAATTGGGACACACACACACACACACACACACACACACACACACACACACACACACACACACACACACACACACACACACACACACACACACACACACACACACACACATGTCCTATGAAGAAAGATTAAGGGAAATCGGCCTGACGACACTGGAGGACAGGAGGGTCAGGGGAGACATGATAACGACATATAAAATACTGCGTGGAATAGACAAGGTGGACAAAGACAGGATGTTCCAGGGAGGGGACACAGAAACAAGAGGC